>NW_019646455.1:112807-196058 GCF_002806865.2 Cucurbita pepo subsp. pepo
AGCCACTGCAAATGCAATTGAGCAAAGAAGCAGACCAATTACAAGGAGGAGCTTAAGGGAAGCAGAGAAGGGACCTTTTACATGTTGTTGGTAATTGCTATTGGCGACCCCATCTTTGCATGGTCCTAAATATGGGCCGCAGAGATCAGGATTGCCCAGAAACGATGTGTAATTGAAGTAGCTGAATTGCCCACTTCCCGGAACTAAGCTGGAGAGGTTGTTGTATGAGAAATCTACAGAGGTCAAGCTCTGCATACTGGCTATGGAAGCTGGGATTCCACCGATTAAATGGTTCTTTGAAAGATTTAGGTAATTCAAGATTCTCATACTCGTAATCTCGTTTGGAATTTCACCGGAGAGCTCGTTCCGACTGAGATCGACGAAGGTTAGCAGCTTGCATTGGCTAATCTCCGGTGCGATTGGACCTGAAAGCTTGTTGTTACTGAAATCAATCTTTGAAAGTTGCTGTAACCGCCCAATCTCAGGTGGGATTTGACCGGAGAATTTGTTTCCGTCGAGGAGTAGTTTCTGGACGCCGGAGAAGTTGCCGATGGTGGGTGGAATCGACCCGGAGAGGCGATTGTTCGAGAGACTAATCTGGCCCAGATTGACGGAGATTGAATCGGTTACAGGGAACTCGCCGGAGAGGTAATTGTCCTGTAACTCAACCTGAGAGAGGTCCGGCAGACTGAGAAGCCCCTTTGGGATAGATCCATTAAGAAAATTATCCCCCATACGAATCCGATTAAGCGAAACACATTTGCCCAGCGACTCTGGGATTGGACCAAACAAGAAATTGCTCAATGCGATGAGAGTTTGAAGGCGATTACCGTAGCACATATCGGGAGGAAGGTTTCCGGTGAGCTTGTTTGAAGAAAGATCCAAAATCTGAAGCATTCCGTTCTTGCCCAGGTTCTGTGGAATCGCTTCCGTGAAATTATTCTCCCATAACTGCAACACCTCCAGCTTTGGCAAGTCCCCAATAAAGGAAGGAATCGCTCCATGAAGCTTGTTTCTAAACAGATTCAACAGCGTCAAGTTCTTGAGCTCGGAGAACGAGCTGGGAATCTCACCCACAAGCATATTGTTCGACAAATCCAACGATTTCAAGCCATTCAACTCTCCAATCTCCGGCGTCAATGGCCCAGATAGACCATTTACTTGAAGAAACAGCGTATCCAGGTTCTTCAGCTTTCCAAGCTCTGGCGGAATCCGACCAGAGAGTCCACAGTTGGCCGCGTCCAACCGTACCAACTCCGTCAAATTCCCAATCTCAGCCGGAATCCCGCCGACGTACGCGTTGAAGTAGCCAATGTAAAGCTCACGAAGATTCGTCAAGTTCCCGATTTCCGGCGGTATGGAACCGCCGAGTTCGTTACCAGAAACCGCAAAGTACTCCAAGGACTCCATCCGACCGACTTCCGGCGGAATCGCTCCGGCGAAGAAATTTCCACCCAAATGCAAATGGCGGAGGCTCATCATTTCAGTAACGACAATGGGGAAATCCCCAGTCATATTGTTGTTATACAAATCAAGAACCTGCAGATTCTGAAGCTGCGAAAGCTGCGTAGGGAACGACCCATCCTCCATCACCGATACGCATAAACGACCATGATACAACAACCCTCCATCAAATGACTTGGAGTACTCGCCAGCTGGTTATGTCTCCATTTCATTAAGTACCCTCGCCAAACAAGAGTCTATTACTTGAGCCTCAACTATTCTCTGCCAAAGAATGGGTTGCATAGTCAATCGAGCTAGTTGTGCCCTAATATCTTCCACTGCTACTGCTATCTTAGCTCGCTCAAAGTCTGCCTGCACCCTAGGCTCCTTCGTGATTAACGCCGATGAAGGAGCTGTCTTTGTGCTTAGGGCATCTGCAACCACGCTGGCCTTCCTAGGGTGGTACTGAATATCAATGCATAATCTTTGACTAGTTCCAACCATCGTTGCTGTCTCATATTCAACTCCTTCTGGGTGAAGAAATGCTTCAGGCACTTATTGTTAGTATAAATCTGAGTTCTCTCCGCATAAAGTTAGTGTCACCATATCTTTAACACAAAAACTACCGCTGCTAGTTCCAAGTCATAAGCGGGATAATTCTTTTCATAGTCCTTCAATTGCCTAGATGCATAGGTAATAAATTTTCCGCGTTGCATCAACACACATCCCTTGCCATTCTTGGAAGCATCGCTGAAAATGACGTAGTTCCTTGTACCATCGGGCATTGTGAGCACGGGTGCAGTCGCCAATCTCTCCTTCAAGTCACAGAAGCTTGCCTCACACTCCTCGGTCAATATGAATGCCATAGCCTTTTAAGTCAATCGCGCGAGGGGTGCCGCTATCTTGAAAAAATCCTGTACAAAGCGTCGTAGTAGGTGTTGACTTCTTGCAATTGAGAGGAAAACGGCCGAAGGAAAACTTCTCCAAAGAAGAAAATATCGGAAAACAAAGGTTGAGAGAAATATTTATGCTGAAGACCCGATGCTTACTTCTCATTCAGGTTGAATATTTAAATAACAAATTTAATCCTAAAATTAGAAGTAGTGGAACAAATCTTGCGGCCAAAGTTGGCCCAAGTGGTCAGCAAAAAATATGCTCTTCCATTATACTGGGAGCGTTAATTCAAATATCCAAAAACCGAAACAGCAACAAATAAGTTTCAGGAAACGTGTGAATAACTAAATAAGAAAAAGCCCATAGTTTTTATCTAACAATCTCCTCCTAAAAGCTGTGGTATATCTACCTTATTATCTGAACTCCAATCTTTGAGCATAGTTCTTTAAATTTTACCTGCACCAGGAACTTGGAGAAAATGTCTCCAAGCTGTTCCTCTGTTCGGATGAAATCAATCTTGATGAGCCTCTAATCTACACATTCTTGGATGTAGTGGAATTTGATTTCTATGTGCTTGCTCTGGTCGTGCAAAATTGGATTTTTGATTAGGGAGATTGTAGCTTTGTTGTCCACGTATAGCATTGGTGGATTGCCTTCTCTCCTGATGAGTTCTTCCATCAGTCGTGCAAACCAGACCCCCTGTGTTGCCGCCATCGAAGTGGCGATGTATTCTGCTTCATAGGAAGACAAAGCAACTACCTTTTGTTTTGTTGATTGCCAGCAGATCGCGCCGCCTGAGAGGAAGTAAATCATCCTGCTGGTGATCTTACGATCATCAACATCACGGCCATGTCACTATCACTGTAGCCGACCAGCTCAAGCTTCTCCTTTCCTCTCCTTGCGCAGTATCTCACACCCCAACCTCTAGTAACAGCCACATAGCGCAGGATGTGCTTGAAAGCCCCAAGATGCTCCTCCCTAGATGCTTCAATGAATCTACTCACGTATCCAACTGAGTAAGTAAGGTGAGGGTGTGTGTTTACCAGATAACGCAGGCTCCCGACAATGCTGCAGTAATTGGTGGCATTGACTACTGTTGTAGTGCTAGCCTTCTTTAGCTGGAGCTGAGACTCCATTGGCGTCCTTTTAGGGTTACTGTCTGCAAGCCCAGTTGTGTCCAGTAGCTTCTTCGCGTACACACTTAGGTAGATGGTGATGCCAGTAGTACTCTGTTGCACTTCGATGCCGAGGTAGTAGCTGAGCACGCCGAGATCGCTGATCTTGAAGTTCTTTGACATCTCCCTCTTGAATCTTCTGAGGACTTTCATGTCGCCTTTAGTGATTATGAGGTCATCGACGTATACTCCCACGATTAGTCGCTGCTCATCGTAGTCGTGCGTGTCCATGCCATGCTTAAAGGAATAGTGCTTGAACTTCAGCGATAGTAGGGTACTGTCGAGCTTCACGTTCCAAGCTCGTGGTGCTTGCCAAAGCCCATAGAGTGCCTTGTGCAGGCGTAATTCCTTGTAAGGGTTGCCGTTGTCCAAGAAGCCCGGTGGTTGTTAGACATAGACGGTTTCCTTCAGCTCTCCATTCAGGAATGCAGATTTCATGTCCATGTGGTGGACCTCCTAGGAATGATGTGCCGCGATTGCTAGCAATAAGTAGACAGATTCTAGCCTTGCCACCGGCGCGAATACCTCATCGAAATTAACTCCTTGCTTCTGGACGTAGCCCTTCGCCACCAGACAGGCCTTGTGTTTCACAACTTCTCACTCTTCGTTACGCTTCAGTTTGAAGACCCATTTGAGCCCTATGGCTCGATGTCCTGGTGGCATGTCCTCTAGACTCCACGTCTGGTTCTCAGTGATGGATGTCATCTCCTCCTGCATTGCCTTCAGCCAGCACGGGTTTCTTTCTGCTTCGGTGAATGTGTTTGATTCATCTACGCTGATGGCATACAGTTCAGCCACCTATTGTTCGAGTTCGCACGCCGCCAGTCCAGGTGGTTCACCTCTTTTCACTAGGTCTTCCATCCTCCGGTACCTTGCCACCAGATCATCATCGTTATTGGCATCCAGCGATGAATCCGCAGTCCGTGGTGTTGCAAACTCTACTGGTTCAGGGGGTGCAGCTGCTGGCGGCGGTGACGGTTCCCGATCCTGCGCTCCTTCTTCTCTCAGATCGGTGACGAGATACTTTACCGTGAATTGATTTGGGTTTTGGCTTGCCTCGGTCATGTGGTTCTACTGCTAGAAGGTGCTTTCATCGAAGATGACGTCGCGAGACACGTGAGCTTGCCCCCCATGCAGGATCATAGAACCTGTACGCCTTGCTCTCAGGTTCATAGCCGATGAAGATGACCTTCAACCCCCTGGGATCGAGTTTGGCGAGGTGGGGGTGGCTACCTTCATGTATGCGACGCAGCCGAACACTCGGAGATGATGTATCGCTAGCTTCTTATTGTACCAGGCCTCATATGGTGTACAAGGCCTCATGTGGTGTCTTCCCATCGAGGCTTCACGTTGGTGATTGATTGAGGAGGATAAAGGACCGTCATTACCACCTCTCCCCAGATCCTACCAAGCATCTCGGCCGATATCAGCAATGACCTTGCTGTCCCAACGATGCTCTGATTTTGGCGTTCCACCACCCCATTCTACTAGTGCGAGTAGGGCACTGTTATTTGCCGCTGCATGTCGAGCTCGTCGTAGTACTTACCGAAGCTCACTTAGGTAAATTCTCTACCTCGGTCTGTGCGCAACAGTCGCATCTTCTTCCCACATTCGGCCTCCGCTCACGCTTGAATGCACTTAATTGCCTCTACCGCCTCACTTTTCGTTTGCAGTAGGGTCAGCCACATGAAGCAGCTTTTGTCATCGACACGTAGGAGGAAGAGGGTCTCTTGCCGCCTGGGGTTGCCGACTTGATGGGCCCGCAGATATCGCCGTGCACGAGCTCTAGTGGCTCACCGGCACACCCGTCGCACAGCTTATTCACACCTTTAATTATCGGCAAACCGTGCACCATCTCCTCTTTGTGTAATTTTTATAGAGTAGGAAAGTTTAGGATGTAAACCTTGCAGCATGCCACTTCTTCGGTCCTAGCCGAGAGGCTGACCAGTTGCTCTATCTCCAACTCCAGGATGTAAACCTTGCAGCATGCCACTTCTTCGGTTCTGGCCGAGAGGCTGACCAGTTGCTCTATCTCCAACTCCAAGATGTAAATCTTGCAGCATGCCACCATACTTCTTCGGTCCTGGCCGAGAGGCTGACCTTGTGAGCAACCGTCGTCGATCATTGCCGATTTTGAGTAGCTCGCGCACTCGATGGAAATGAAGCAACCGACCTCATCGAGTTGACCCAAGCTCACAAGGTTAGCCGTGAGCCTCGGAATGAAGTAGACGCCGGTCAGCTTGCGATGCTCGCCTCCCTTACCGACGAATAGGATGGTGTCGCGTCCTTCCAGCCACATGGGCCTTCTCTTCACCGTCCCGCAAAATTGACCCACATGGAACACCAGTGGATTAAACCAGACTCTGATAGCACTTGTTGACTTCTGGCAATTGAGAGGAAAACGTCGACGGAGTAAAAAATAGTCGAAGGAAAACTTCTTCGAAGAAAAAAATAACAAAAAATAAAGGGAGAGAGAAATATTTGCGCTGAAGACCAATGCTTATTTCTCGTTCAGGTTGAATATTTAAATAACAAATTTAATCCTAAAATTACCATGAGTGGCACAAATCTTGCGGCCAAAGTTTGCCCACCAGCAAAAAATATGCTCTTCCATTATACGAGGAGCATTAATTTAGATATCCAAAAACCAAAACAACAACTAACTCACTTTTAGGAAACGTGTGAATAACTAAATAAGGAAAAACTCATAGCTTTTATCTAACAGTAGCCTGCCAAACCCAGAAAGCTTCGTACCTCAGTAACAGTAGTTGGATGAGCCTAGTTGGTGACTGCATCTACTTTGGCAGGATCAACTGACACCCCTTCCGTAGATATCTCATGCCCTAGGAAAGAGACTTCGCGTAACCAAAACTCACACTTTGAGAACTTGACATACAATTTATTTTCTCTCAGAACTGTCTAGGCCTTCCTCAAGTGCATTTAGTGTTCCTAATCCATCCTTGAGTATACCAAGATATCGTCTATGAATACAATGACAAATGTATCCTAATATTTCTTAAAGACCTGATTCATTAGCTCCATGAACATTGCAAGGGCATTGGTGAGTCCAAATGACATCACCACAAAGCAAATGACATCACCACAAACTCATAATGGTCATACCTTGTTCTAAAAGTCATTTTTTTATACGTCCTCTTCTTTTATCTTGATCTGATGCTAACCTAATCGAAGATCAATCTTTGAAAACACTGTGGCCTCTCTAAGCTGGTCGAATAAGTCCTCAATGCGTTAGAGGAGATACCTATTCTTCATCGTTCTCTTATTCAGCAACCTGTAATTGATGCATAAGCGCATTGAACTATCCTTTTTGTTAATTAATAACACCAGTGCACCCCAAGGCATCATGCTAGGTCTAATAAATCCTTTGTCCAGCAGCTCTGGTAGTTTTTTCTTGAGTTCTTTCAGCTCGACTAAAGCCATGCGGTACAGGGCCTTTGATATACCTGACTCCAGCTCTATTGCAAAATCGACACCTTAGGATGGAGGGATTCTTGGCAAGTCCTATGGGAACACGTCCGGGAATTTATTCACTACAGGCAACGTGGTTAGGGAGAGTCCTTCTTTCTTGGTTTTCACCACACTAGCTAGTATCGCCTAGACTCAGTGCTGGACCAGCTTCTTCGCCTTCATCATCGATATCACCTTGGGCATGGTACCAAGACTCGTGCCCTTGAATTTGAATTCGGTCTTGAATGGTGGCGTAAAAATAATCTCTTTCTTATGACAGTCTATGCTAGCATGGTTTTTCGCTAACCAATCCATGCCCAAAATTACATCATACACGGTGATGTCGACTACTATTAAGTCTACGTCTAAACTAACCCCTGATACTATTACGCGATCATTCTTTACCCTTTAAGCAGTAACCATGTCAACACTTGGCAGGGTGCCCACTAAAAATTATGTGACAAGGGTTCTAACACAATCTTAGCTTGACTAATAAAAGCAGTCGAAATAAAGGAGTGGCGTAGACCCTGAGTCAAACAATGTCAAAGCAAAGTGGTCAAGAATGGATAGCGTACCTGTCACCGTCGCATCAGGGTTTTTAGTGTTCTTGCTAGTGGAGGCAAAGGCTCTCGCTGGAGGACGGTTCTCAGTGGGGGCATCCACTATGCGTAATGGTCTTACTGAACCCCGACATTATTAGTACGACTTCTTGGACAGTCCCTGGTCAAGTGACCCTCCTTCCCACATCGAAAGTAGGCTCTAGAGCGAGCCAAGCACCAACTCCAATGGTTCTTCCCACACTCGTTACACTTAGGTCTATCATCTGATATGCTTTCCCTTCAATACTGGCCCCACCCGAAATCACGACGTCATCTATCTGATCGTCTTATTGGCGATGATGGTGATGAATCCCGATAGTCATCTCAATCACGACATCATTTCTGTCTCTTCGTTGATGAGCGGGACTCATTTGGTCCATCGGTTCCCTTTATGGCCCTTGCTACTCTCAAGGAGGTAGCATAAGTAGTAGGCACTATCGCCTCAACAACATTACGGATCTTCCTGTCCAACCCCAGCACAAATCGGCGAGCTGTCATATAATCGGTGTCTACCAAGTCTGGGACGAAGCATTTCAGCTTGGAAAACTTCCTGGCGTAAGCAGTAACCGAACGCCCTCTCTGAGTTAGGTGGGTGAATTCTTGATGTTTGAGGATCTAGAGTCCTTTGGGTAGTATACCTCAGCAAAAGCCTCTTTGAATTTTGTCCATGAGATTTCACCCCCCCGGGTGGATCACCACCATACTTGAGCATCGTCACGCAGCATGAACGTTGTGCACTCCACCTTTTGATCTTCAAGGCAACTCGTTAGTCTGAACACGGTCTCTATCAAACTCAGCCACAACTATGCCACTATTGGGTCATCAAATGTTCCTTTGAAGGTTTGTGGGTCGCCTCTCTTGAATTCCCGTAAGCACCTAGCTTCCCTGGTAGTGGCTGAGTCATAGCTTGCTGATTACCGGATAGGTTTCGTATGAAGATTTGCAATGCATCCACCAACGCAGCTGTCAAGTCTTGGGCGGGTTGAGGTGTCGCTGGTGGCAAGAACGGCATGGCTACATCAGTCTTTTCCACAGAATCCTCGCGGTCTGGACCTCTTCTTCTTCCACCTCTCCCTCTACCCCTAGGTGGGGGTCATCCTTTAATACCCCTCCTCGAGTTCTAGGTGGCATATCTAAACATAGCAATAGTTACTGAGTTACGTTAATCATAGCCACTAGATATATCATATTACAACCAATCTTGTCACATCATGAACATACTAACATTTAAAACATGAAAGTTCACATCACATCATATCATTCATCACAAAATACACATTCCCTACCGTATGCTTCATTTAATTACAAATTTCCAATTCAAAAGAAAAGAGGAACATATACCTGACGGTGATGGTGCATTTGCTGGAGGACCATGGAAGTTCCTTAGGCCTACATCGTAGGCTAGTCTATAAGATCTATGACTTAGCGCTTTGATACCAACTGTAACACCTCTAATTTCCTTTAATCTAATTAGCGACGTTACCTTGCATTCATAAGGCGAAAATGCGGAAGCTCATATAAAACAACCTTAATAACAACGACATGACTTTGATAAAAAAGTTGAAAGTGTTGTATATTATACTTTCAATGGTTGAACTTTTTTTTTTTTTAAAAAAAAAAACTATCCATTACATAAATTTAGATATATATTTATATATCAAAAGATGGTGTCGTTAAAAATTTGGCATCATGCAACACCCTTATTTACCTAAAGCATTGGACTTTGACTTGCAATAGACCGTTAAAGGTTCTCTTTATAATTAAGAATCGCCACTTTTCGACGTAACCATCGAGATTGGAGAGATAAACAAATGAAGATATTAAAACTTGATGCAAAAGTAAACAATAAATCACATAGAGACAATTCATAGCATTCATTTTTTGATGTGTTTAGAATCTGTAACGATCCTCGATTCTTATTTAACCTAAAGTCACTACTGTATACATATCATAAACATTTTATGGGAAAATACTTCATTCAAAACTTTATCACAAAACTTTTTCATGGACTTACATGTTTTCTAGAAGGTCTTTAAAATAAAATACCAAAAATTGAAATAACATAAAGTAAAATGACCATAGACTAACCTATATGCTACAAAATTAAATGCATACTAACCTATACTAACGTATAGTCTATGAAATTAAAATTTTTCAAACTCCCCTATGCATGTGTCATGGTCTCTTGAGTTGTGATGCCACCGTCAATCGTACAAGGCAGCATTGCCTTTACCTAGAAAAATATGAGTAGTACACGACTTGAGTATTTTGATAAATACTTAGTAAGTGGCCCGCTATTGGGGTTAGATGCAAGCACATCCAATCATGAGTTGGATCTTTCATATCAGTCTATATTTCTTAGGCAACTATCCTAAGCCGGTTAATTTGATGTGTATTTACTATTCTACTCATGATCTACACGTATGAGTATGGACACCACCCGTCGGTTCGCACACCTCTTAGGCTCCTTTCTTGTCAGGCGAGCATTATCTTGGAGCTGTTGATGTCGAACACCCGTTAGGAATAGCGACCTTCATAGCATTATAACAAATATAATTATCGTTTCCTTTCCTTGTAGTGTACGCATTCGTACCATCGTAAAAGATGAAGGGGAATCCCTCGATGCATAAACACAATTATACATGAGATCCTAACATTTTTCTTTCATCATGCTCTATAACAACCCCTCTAGTGTTTTCCTTTATATAATATCATTCTATCATAACTTTTCACACGTATATTGGGGTAGTACATTATGTCAATTTATCACATTGCTTGTCAATCATTTCATATCATATATCTCTTCATGTCAAACATATGCCATATCATAAACTTACCATGTCTTCTAACGTATCATATTGTTGGAAGAATTTGATTAAGGTAAAATAGTTAGAGTATTTTCAGTATTCAATAATATTATCACTTCAATGTTCAATTGTTTATGTTTCTTGCTTACTTATGTCAAAACCTAACAATTGTTATGAGAGCCATAATTTTTTAGTGATCAAATAGGGAGAGTATGAGTGAAGACAAAACTTTACTGAAGATCCCTCACTTCGATGGTCACTATGACTATTGGAGTGAGCTAATGGAAAATTTGCTCAGTGCAAAGGGTCTATGGGGTGTGGTGGAGATTGGTTTCTCAGAACGAGGAAGGAACAATGCTGACTGAGGGACAAAAGGGCCACCTTGATGATGTTAGACTCAAAAATCACCAAGTAAAGCATCATCCAAGAAATTGATCGTACTGTCTTTGAACAAATCTTGGATCGTTGTATAGCCAAGATTGTTTGGGACTCAATGAAGCGAAAATTTGGTGGAAACCAAAAATTGAAGAAATCATTTCTTAATGCATTAAGGGGAGAATTTGAGATCCTAGAGATAAAGAATGATGAAAGTATCACAGATTATTTTGCAAGAGTGATGATAATCTCCAACAAGGTGAGAAGCAATGGAGAAGATATGCCAGACAAGAAAATTGTAGAAAAAATTCTACGTATCCTGGCTGAAAAATTTACTTATGTTGTAGTATCCATTGAGGAATCCAAAGATACTGATAACATGTCAATTGATGAATTACAAAGTATATTAGTGGTGCATGAACAAAAATTTCGAAGATCCAGCATTAATAGAGAGGAGCAAGTTCTAAAAGTGGAAGGACGAACGAAAATAAGTAATAGAGGAAGAGGAACTTACAGGAGTAGAGGACGCGGAAGAGGAAGATCAACTTTCAACAAAGAATTTGTTGAATGTTATAGGTGTCATGACTTAGGTCATTTTCAATATGAATGTCCAAAAATGAATAAGGAATTGAATTATGCAGAACTGGAAGAAGAGGATGAAATGTTATTAATAGCTCATATGGAATGACATGAAGCAAAAAAGGAGTGATTCTTGGTTCTTAGATTCTGGTTGCTCAAACCATATGTGTGCGAGTGAAGGTATGTTTTCAAGCTTAGACAAGACATTTTCCCACATTGTCAAACTTGGAAATAATACAAGTATGAAAGTTATGGGAAAGGGTGTAGTGAAATTAACTTTGCATGGGGTTCGTTGCACTATTAGTAATGTGTATTGGGTACCTGAACTAAAAAATAATCTCTTGAGCGTTGGACAACTACAAAAAAATAAAAATAAAAAAAAAATAAAATAAAAAATAAAAAAGGAGTAGCAGTGCTGTTTAATAATGGTGTATGTAACATTTATCATCCACAAAAAGAAAAAATAACGGAGTCAATTATGAGCGCAAATCGGCAATTTATATTGAGTACTGAACCATCTACCACAACAAATGAAGAAAGATGCCTCCAAGTTACGGATCAGTCAACACTTTGGTACCATTGTTATGGTCATCTCGACTACAAAAGCTTGTACACCTTGAAACACAAAAACATCGTGAAAGGCCTGCCGCAAATTGTAGCTCCAAAAAAATTGGAAAGGCAAGCAACATCAGACTCTATTTTCAAAAATGGGTAAATGGAGAGCAACAAAAAAATTGGACTGGGGGAATTATTGAAATTGATAAGAACACAACCGAAGGAGGAGAAATCAAAGAGGAATGACTAAACCGGTTGCTGAAATAATTGAACCAGTTGCTGAAAACGAAGAAGGAGAAATCATGGAAGAAACTACTGAACCGGTTGCTGAAACAATTGAACCAGCTACTGAAAACAATTTTTCAGTAATTGTTGCACTAGATTTGACAATAAGGGAGGGGAGAAATTGACATCCACCTGTATGGTTAGCAGATTATAATTCCATTGAAGACTTATCTGAAGAGGATAAAGAATCTATGGCATTCTTGATGATTTCAGATCTTGTGAATTTTGAGGAAGTTGTCAAAAGCCAAAATGGAGATTGGGTATGGATGAAGAAATCAAATCCATTGAAAAAAATCAAACATGGAATTTGGTGGTTCTACCTGCTGGAGCAAAGAAAATAGGAGTGAAATGGATTTATAAAACCAAGCTAAATGAGTCTGGAGAAGTTGATAAATACAAAGCAAGATTGGTTGTAAAAGATTACACACAAGAGCATAGAATTGATTATACGGAAGTGGCACCTGTGGCCATAATGGATACTGTGAGAATGATCATTTCTTTTGCCGCCCAAGAAGGTTGGAAACTCTATCAGTTAGATGTCAAATCAACTTTTTTTTTATATGGCGAGTTAAAAGAAGATATTTTTGTTGAACAACCAAAAGCCTATGAGAAAAAGAGAAGTGAGGATATGGTGTACATACTCCAAAAGGCTCTCTACGGATTAAACCAAGTACCTAGAACTTGATTTAGTTTAATAGAATCTACTTCATCAAGGAAGGATTCAAAAGCAGTTCCAGTGAGCAAACATTCTTCATCAAGAGTAAGGGAGGTAAAGTTCTTATTGTAAGCATTTATGTTGATGATCTTTAATGATCTTTTATTTTTTGGAGACGATGAAGAATTATTGGAGGAGTTTAAACGTTCCATGAAGAAAGAGTTTGATATGACTGACTTCGATCAGATGAGATTTTTTCTTGGAATGGAGGTAATACAAAGATTAGATGGTATTTTTATATGTCCAAGAAAGTATGTTGCTGAAGTTTTAAATCTATTTGTCGTAGAGAATTACAATTCTGTTTGTAATTGGCAATGGTGCAAAAGTAGATGTAACTTTGTATAAACAAATAGTGGGAAGTCTGATGTATCCACTGTTACTCTTCTTGATCTCATGTTTATTGTAAGTTTGACTAGTCGTTTTATGGCATGTCCAACACAACAACATTTTGCAGCAGCTAAAAGAGTTTCAAGGTACTTGAAAGGTATGGTAGATTATGGTGTATTTTATAGAAAGGGAAGAGTTAGTGATTTAATTGGATTTACTAATAGTGACTATGTCGGAGACATGGAAGATAGCAAGAGTACTTCAGGCTATGTGTTTATGATGAGTGGAGGAGCAGTAGCTTGGTCCTCTAGTAAGCAGCCTATAGTCACCTTATCAACCACAGAGCTGAGTTTGTTGCTGCTAGTGCCTATGCATGTCAAACTGTTTGGATGAGGAGGATACTCAAAGAGATTGGTCACTCTCAAATAGAAAGAACAAAAATAATGTGTGATAATACTTCAATTAGTAAGCTAACCAAAAATCCAGTTCTACATGGACGTTCCAAACACATAAGAGTGAGATTTCACTTTATTAGAGATCTTATAAAAGAAGGAACTGTTAATTTATTATTTTATGGTACTCGAAATCAGCTTCTGATTTGTTGACAAAGCCTCTAAAATTAGAAGCATTTCGAAAGTTGGGTGAATAACTTGGTGTACAGAGTTTTTCTGATTTGAACTAATTCAATTGAAGAGATGGTTGGAAGAATTTGATTAAGTCAAAATAGACAGAGTATTTTTTAGATATTTAGTTTAAATATTTTTTAAATTTTTTATTTTTTTATGGTCAGTTTCTATTTATGGTTATTTGTAAAGCTCTACAAACAAAGTTCAGTATTCAATAATATTATCACTTCAATTGTTTATGTTTTTGGCTTAGTTATGTCAAAACCTAACACATCGTATCACATCACAAAATAACATCATCATACAATATAGGTTGAACATAAGTTGATCAATGTTGATGATGACTTATAATCAATGTCAAATACATGCTGACCAACCGGAAGAACATAAGTTGATACAACTATTCAGGGGGCTCAATGAGTCTTCTAATATGATGAGATCTATCATATGACTTCATTATCTAATGTGATGTAAGCCTATTCATTACTTGTAGAAGAAGAGATGCAACGTCAAGTAACTTTTGAATCTCAATTGCAACGGTTGTTTGTCTTATAAATAGAAAACCACCATCATTGTTATTTAACAAGACACCCTTCGAAGCACTTTACAAACGACCACCTACATTTCATCCTCCTAATGTTTTTGGCTATAAATTTTATGCAATTATAGTACATCCTAAACAAAAATTTTAATTTCGAGAATTTCCTTATGTTTTCGTGGGATATCTTAGTGTTCACAAAGTTAAAAGTTTGTACGACATACCATTTCACAAATTGTTTATCAGTTGCGATGTTAAATTTTGTATTCTATTGAAGGTTGTAAATATTAATGAAGATTGAATTTTCAATTCCACTTCTATTTCGACCCTATTTAAAGTTGTAAATACATAACATATCTTTATATATTATATATAATCATTATGAAATTTGTACGGAGAATGCAAAATTAAAACCAATTGAGCACGTACATATTGGGAAATATAGATGTTAATAAGTTCAATTTTTTTTTTCAAATAAAGGAAAATCATTAAAAAAAATAATTGTTTCTCCTCAATTATGTTAGTAAGAGACACGTTTCTTCTCTTCTCGGTTCATTTATGTATATCCTCTTTACTCAATATTACAAATAATCTAGATATTTTGTTGACACATACACATTTTTTTATTTAAAGTTTCCATATGATTGAAAATTCAAACGTTTAATGTACTTGATTTTATCATAATATTATCGCAAGCAACGGGTAATGAAAAGAAAAGATTTCATGTGAAGTAAGAGAAGGTAATTATTTTGTTTAAGAACTCCATCAATGGATGAACTTACAATGAAAAAACTTTTCTACCACAAACAAAGTTGCATCTCTCTTGAAGTTGCACCTAAACTTCATTTTCTTTAATTAAAACTTGTGTTAATTTATTTTCCGCCAATTATTTTAACAACTATATTATGAACCTTTAAGTCTATTGTTATAGAGGTAGTGATGACCTTAATTTTAATAGGAAATTGCGGTCATAATATTTGTGCTTAGCTCAACTTGCTACCGCGACATATGCATCAATCAATAACTCAAAGGTTCAAACTTTTCACTCGACATATTTCGACATATTTTCTAACAAAAATTAAATTAAATTAACTCAAAACCGTAGGAACTTGCAATAAACCCTTGTGCATTAAAAAACTGTTGACCCCTCAACCAAAAGTATTATATTTCTAATCAAACATTCAAACTATGAGGCTGACGAGATAGTAAGTCAACTGCTTTAACTATATTTTCCAAGTTCACTCACAAACACAATGTACATGATTTTATATAGCCTCAAAATGAGAATAGTAGAGGGATTCAAAGAGTTGTAACCTTCATCCTTTAGGGCCATAATTAGCCACTCTGTATACTTTATGACTATAATTAACAACAATGTAAATGTAACTTTAAAATAAGTAAAACGTCTTAAAATACATTAATGAAATACAATGAATGTTCATTCTTCTTCAACATGACATGAATTGAAATATCTTTTGACGGCAATACGTAACGAGCAATATCTACTCAAAGTGGGCTTAAGTTTTCCATTGATTTTACGTTGATACGTAAGAGGCAGTATCAGCTACAAATGGACTTACCAAGAGGTTCATGTTGATACATAAAATTGGCTTGAGCTTACCGTTAGGCTTACGACGATGCGTAATGGGCAATATTGACTAGACGTGGGCTAGAGCTTACCCATAAGACTAACAGCGGTACGTAACGGGAAATATCTGCTAGAAATTGGCTTACCGTGAGATTGACGACAATTCGTAACAAGCAATATGTACTACAAGTGAGCTTGAGCTTACTGTGAGATTGACGACAATTTGTAACAAGCAATATCTACTAGAAGTGGGCTTGAGCTTACTATTAGACTGATGGCGATACATAACGGTAATATCAACTAGAAATGGGCTTGAGATGACAATTAGAGTTACGATGATATGTTGCGTGCAATATCTACTAGAAGTGGGTTTGAGCCTACCATTAGGCTGACGGTGATATGTAACATGCAATATCTGCTAGAAGTAGACTTACCATGAGGTTGATGACGATATGTAACGGTCAATATCTTTTAGAAGTTGGCTTGAACTTACCATTAGACTAACGGCAATACGTAACGAGCAATATCAATTAGAAGTGGGCTTACCGTGAGGGTGATAGTGATACATAATGGGCAATATCTAAAAGCGATTGGCTTACTCTGAGGTTGACGATGATACGAATAGGCAGTGTGTGGGATTACCGTGAGTCTGACGACGCTATGTAGCAGGGAATATCTGCAAGCGGTGGGCTTACAGTGATGCTGATTGCGATATGTATCGGGCAATATCTGCTAGCGGTGGACTTACCATTGATGGTGATTTGTAATGAGCAATACTTGCTAGCAGTGTTCTTACCGCTAACGACGATACGTAATACATAATAGACTTTTTCTCCTTGACTCTAAGACGTCTAGTTCTGGTCTTATTCCCTTGGGACTATTCATGTCTCCATCCTTTCCTTTTAAACATTGAGAGTTCCTTATGTTGAGTTGCGAATGACTGGCGACCCTCTATGAGGCGCTACTTTGGGCATGTCTTATATGAAACTATATGGTGTCTTACCTAGGGGGTGAGCTGAAACCTCCCAATTCCATAAAGTCACCCTCATTGGGGTGCCCGACCTCTCCCTTATCCCATCCAGCTAATGGCTTGTTTTATGTGGGTCTCTCATTTCCTATGTGAAATGGCTAGGAACACTTGGGTTTTGATCAGAAATCCCTAATCCCCCACGAACATATTGACACCCTTCACACAACTTGCAGCCTAAAGGCAACTCTTAAGGTGGTTTGTAAGTCGTGGTGGTCTGTTAGCCTTCTAGGTGAAGGTTATGTCTAAAATAAACTATCTCCAACCATAATACCTTAATCTTAACATAATATCTAATTCATTGAAATTAACATGGTATGCACGCAATTCTTACCTAGAATCATCATACATCATTCTATGAAAAATAAACACACATGCTCAGCGGGGCGATAACATTCATTAATCATCCGGAGCGCATATCAAAAATTCTCATCCTCATTTCAGCATATAATTCAAATAATTACAGCAAAAATAAAGCATGATAACATCAAACATATGACTATTAAAATTCATCATATTATGTATGCATATTTCTGATAACTCATATTACCTAATTTCATATCATAGAAAAATTATCTGTCTAAGTTAAATAAACTAGCATGCATGCAATCCAAGTGATTCCTACAAGTATTTTTTCCTAAATTTTGCGTGCGGACTTATAGGGTGATGCATGGATCCCGAACTAGCTTTTTCATGGGTTAGAAGCTTCAAAATTTATAAAGTCTGTCTTTCACGTTCTGTCACCTACGCATTCGACTCCTTTGTCAAAATTCCTAGATTTCCAAACAAGTTTTCAATTCTTGTCTATTTTCTTTGAATTTTCATAACTTTGTCTACACAACTTCAATTAACTTAGCTTCTTCACAATAGTGAGTCCAATCGACAAAAACTAAAACTTACAAAAAAAAAAAAAAAAAAAAAATTAAGTTTCTTGATGTTTATTGGCATTCAACTTTTCGATCCAAAAAACTCTCACTTCATAACACTTGTGAAAAATTCCTCCAATATCAACATACTAACTTATTTACAAGAAAAACTCTTTAATTGGAAGGAAAATCAGAATAAAAAACCAAAAAATAATATTATTAGCGATGAGCTTACCATAGACCGATGACTATACGTAACGGGCAGTATCTTTTAGCATTGAGCTTACTATGAGGTTGACAGTGATATGTAACAGGCAATATCTTCTAGTGGTGAGCTTCCTGTGAAGTTGACAACAATACGTAACAGGAAATAGTTGCTAGCAGTGATCTTACCGTGAGGTTGATGATAATACGTAAGGGGCAATACCTACTAGCAGTGAGTTTTTTGTGTGGCTTACGACAATACATAAAGGGCAATATGTGCTAGCAAGGAGCTTATTTTGAGGTTTACAGCGATACATAACGATCAATATCTACTAGTGGAAAGCTTATTGTGAGGCTGACGATGGTACGTAACGGGCAATTTTTGCTAGCGGTGGGCTTACCATGAACGGTGATACATAACGAGCAATATATCCTAACAAGGGGCTTACCTTGAGGCTAATAGTGATACATAATGGACAATATTTGTTGGCGGTGAGATTACCATCAGGCTGATAGCAATAGGTAACAGGTAATATCTGCTAACTGTGGACTTATCGTGAGACTAATGACGATACGTAATGAGAAATATCAACAAACGATGGGCTTACGTGAGGTTTAGGGCGATATGTAACGAGTAATATTTGCTAGCGATTGGCTTATCGCTGACGGCAATACGTAACATGCAATATTTGCAAGCAGTGAGCTAACCGTGAGGCTGAGGGCGATATGTAATGGTCAATATCTGTTAGCGGTGAGTTTACTGTGAAGCTGACAAAGATATATAACAAACAATAATTGCCAGTGGTAAGCTTATCATGAGGTTGATGGCGATACGTAATGGCAATATCTGCTACTGATGAGCTTATTGTGAGGTTGATGCCAATGTGTAATGGGCAATATCTATTAGCAAGGAGCTTATTGTGTGCTAATGACAATACATAAAAGGTAATATCTGGTATGGTTGAGCTTATTATAATGTTGATGGCAATTGGTAATGAGCAATATATTCTAGCAAGGAGCTTATTTTGAGGCTGACGACAATAAGTAACAAGCAATATATGCTAGCGTTGACTTACCGTTAGGGTACGATGATTCGTAACGAGTAATATCCACTAGCGATGAGCTTAGCGTGAAGCTGATGGTGATATTTAACTTCCAATATTTGTTAGTAATGAGCTTACTGTGAGGCTGACGGTCATACATAACGAGCAATATCTGCTAGGGTTGAGCTTATTGTGAGGTTGACAGAAATATATAACGGGCAATATTTGCTAACAAGGAGCTTATTGTGGGGCTGTAAGGATCGGGCTGACCCAATGTCCCTAAAAGATGGGCAAAATTTTTGCCAAGTAAAACAAATAAAATTTAAAACATAATATACTTTATATTTATATTATAACAAAATAGTGTTTATACATATCACATTTAGAACACAACATAACAGTTTAGTACAAAATAAGGAACGAACACCAAAACATTTAAAACAAAAGGATGTAGAGGACGACAGGTGAGGCTCGTCTATGACACCTACTATAGAGTCTGCTCCCGACCTCGACCAGCTCCTTGTTTACCTGGAAAATATGGAAGACATGGAATGAATACAAAGACTCAGTAAATAGTCTACTTGTAGGCTCTTATTTGTGCACTTGATATGCTAGGGCATCTCACTCTTACTTTTCCTTTTCTTGTTGTCGTTAATCAGGCCCTTTTGTTCTATTCTTGACTTGTGTGTTCTTTTGAGGACCTTAATCCTTGGATCCTAAAACCTTAGTTCTAATCTAATTACTTTAGTACTATGGTTCTTAGTTCTTGGTTCTTGTCTTTAGAACTAGGATCTTTATCCATGTTCTAGTCCTTAATCTTATGTCTTGTTCTTGGTTACTTTCTAGGTCCTTGTTCTATTCTTTTTTCGTTCTCCAAGACATTCCCCCTAATGTCCAAGACTTCATACGTTTCAAGCGACACAATCTTAACCTACATCCAAGGTTTCATACGTTCCAAGCGACGTAGTCTGAACCCGCATCTAGAGCTTACCTTTTGATATGGTTTGAAAACCTATTCTGAAGGTTTTATGCGTTCCAAGCGGCATAGAAAACCTACATTTAAGGTGTTTTATGTTCTAAGCAATGTAGTCTAATCCTGCATCATGTGCTTACCCTGTTGATAAGGCAACCCTAATCCTCAGGCCAATGATCCAAGCTTTTGTTGAAGCAAGAATCTTTGAGTCAAGGAAATTAACACCTCGTTATACAAAATTTGGATCAACCAAGAGATAAGGCTAGAATTAGATTACCTCTGGCGATCAAAGATCTAGAAGCAAGATTTGGTACCTTGTTCTAAATTGAGTCACTCAACAATCGATCTTGATGAAGACTTGGTTGAATGGCTCAGATGCAATCTACCACAAGAATTGCATGAAACTTAGAAATGGAAAACAGATACTTGGATTTCTAAGGGGGAACATCTGAACCTAAGAGATTAATTTCATTCATCACAAATCTGATTTTTTATAATAATTTGTGGGTATTTATAGTCTCCCCACAAAAGAAGTTAGTGGCTGAGATTTAATCCCGATCCCTTAAATCTCCACAAAAGACAAAGTCAATTTGACCATTACAAACTTTATGAAATTAAAAAAAAATAATAAATAAAGTTTTCTAACAACTCATGAAATGATACTTGCAACTTCATCAGCTACTTCAATCGTACCAATATTCACTCCTGAAGCCCAAAATGATCTTTTCTTCAATCGAATCATCTTGTAACACATGAATGCTTGTTGAATCTTCTTGGCCTTGGATCGTGTAATAGGTCCAGTTGGAGCATTTGGAACACCGTGATTCTTATCACCTGTGATACAACTTGAGTACCTATGCCTAAGACTTCATACGTTCCAAGAGGCATAGTCTGAATACCTACGCTCAAGGGTTCATACATGCCAAGCAGTGAAGTCTAAATCATGAGCATGTTGTATCATTGAAGGTGTTAGAATGTTCCCGCAGGCGGTCTTAGGAGGTTCTTGATACATAGCTAAGGTAATTTTACTCTTTTCTTGTTCCAACATGGCCCTAGATTACTCCACATGAAAGACCAAAAAAGTCACGTGATCGATGCAAACATGAACATGGCATCTTGCAAATCTTAGGGTACCTATAACATGGTGCAGGGTGTCACAATCATGCTCGTCCAGGGTGTATTGCCCATGGCTGCATGCCCATCCCAAGCCAAACGCGTTATGTCTTTCCATGTTGTGTTCTTTTCTATAGTATTTCTAGGGAGTATGACGTTTCGGAAAAACCATATCTAAGCCTACCAGACATGAAATGCCTCAAAATGTACTATAGAAGGATATGACTAGTTGTCAACTTCTCCTTACTCGATAGTTATATGTTGTATGTCGTTGTTGTTGCATTTTTGCTTGCATCACATATAACATTAATTTCAATCTTTCAAATCTTGCTTTCAAAATTTTCTTTCGAAATCTCTCTG
The DNA here is from genome assembly GCF_002806865.2 of Cucurbita pepo subsp. pepo. NCBI lineage: Eukaryota > Viridiplantae > Streptophyta > Magnoliopsida > Cucurbitales > Cucurbitaceae > Cucurbita > Cucurbita pepo. The sequence goes on from NW_019646455.1 coordinate 134,368, forward strand.
CCCCCATTTTCAAAAACTTTCTTCTTGAACCGAGACCAGAGACTTGAGCATACGTTGCTTGGCCGTAGGTGACGCAAGAACGAATTGACTTGGCTCACTTGTTGCTAAGAAGTCAGTACCGCACAATTGCAAGTCTGCTGCCATCAAAAGTGCAATTGTGACTAGTGGTATCAGAGCTTTGTTAGCTCCATGACGCATTAATGACCGAAACAATGTCGACACCCAAATCAGAAGCCGACCGACTTACTTTGATAGAGGAGAAAATGTTGTTCCTCAAAGAAGTCCCTGACACCATCAGCTTCCTTGGAGCACGAGTCACGAAATTGAATGAAAAAGACAAAGAAATCGACGCAATGGGCAAACGCCTTAATGGGTTGCCAATCAAATAACTAATGTTTTGAGTGGACTCACTCGAAGAAAAAGTTGCTCCTACGAGTAGCTCAAGACCTGCTGGTAGCCCTGATAGCTCTATTGCACACAAGGAGGAATGTGACGAAGAGTTCGACATGCTACAAAATACCATGATGAAGTTATTTAATTGATTAGCTGACGAATTCAAAACAACAATCGATGGCATCAAAGGAGAGATGGTCGAGATGAACAACCGAATTCTAGTGACCATGAAAGCCGTGGAGAACGTCACTTCTGGGAAAACTCATACAGGAACCAACAAACTGAAGTTTCTAGATCGTAGAACCTTCAAAGGGAACCGAGATGTCAAAGAGTTGGAGAACTTTATCTTTGATGTCGAATAGTACTTCAAAGCCACAGGTGCCTGTACCAAAGACATAAAAGTTACAGTAGCCACAATGCATCTCATAGACAATGCAAATCTTTGGTGGCATTCGAAGGTGCAAGACATTGAAAATGGATTATGCTCCGTCGACTTGTGGGAATACCTCAAGAGAGAGTTGAGGTACCAATTCTTCGCCGAAAACATAGAATACATAGCAAGGGAAAAACTACTAGCACTAACACAAACTTCAAGCATAAGGGAATATGTCAGGCTGTTCTCGGCCTTGATGCTGGATATCAGGGGCATGTTAGAGAAAGACAAGATATTCCTCTTCATAAATGCGTTGCAACAGTGGGCCAAGACAAAAAATATACGAGAAAAAGGTTCAAGACTTAGCCAGCCGAAAGACTCCTAGACTTTGGAAGCAAAGCTAGTTTTTAAAGAAAAATAACACAAACCTCAAACACTGGGGGCAAAGCAAATAAGCCGTAGGGTCATCGAAACGAAGATCCCAATAGGCCAAATGGAAGTAACGACAGACCAATGGAGGGGTAGATAGACCTCCTCAGAATAACCAAGTGGAGACATCTTGAGGACCTTACTCTCAAAAGAACTACCCGACAACGACTTTACAGTGCCTATTGTGTAAACGCCCCCACTGATGGTGTTAATATAACACATGCGGAAGCAATTTGGATCTTAGGCACTTTTAGAACATCAATTATAGTAAATAACTAGCATGTTCATAAGTATTAAAACTTAATGAGTTTAAATACTAACCTTTTGTAAATCAAACTCCTTTTGCCTCACGAACCGGTTTGGAACCACAACTAGTGTCTTCTCCACTATCCTCCGGCCTTAGAACGGGATTTTGTATATGTGAAGAGAGTATATGTGAAGATAACATGTTCCTTATGTCTCACTGATCCTCTAATGAACAATTGATTTGTGATCCAACCAGTAAACCGAATCCCTCTCAGGTCGCGTAGGGCCCCTTGTTCAGGACCTAGAGTCAGTGCTTAAGGGAACTACCTCTCTTCTATCCCTAAAAGTGGGTAGGAGTGAATTCCGTCTTGCATCCCACGTCCCCAGCCATTCACCCAGTTTTACCCCTGAAATGGGAGGCCTATTGAGTCAGCGAACTAGAGCCACTCTCACCCATGCAAATCTAAGGATAATTCCGAATAAACAGGAGTTCATGGTTAGCTCAGGATTAAAACCGAGTTACCTAGGTTATCGAATGAAAAGAAAATCAGTCTCAACAGTAAACGACATTATAAAGTGAGAGTGGTTTTCTTCATGGTCCGATCTTATGCAATACTCATTGCATAGGACGCCCCCACTCACATGTCTCCACATGNCTTCTATCCCTAAAAGTGGGTAGGAGTGAATTCCGTCTTGCACCCCACGTCCCCAGCCATTCACCCAGTCTTACCCCTGAAATGGGAGGCCTATTGAGTCGGCGAACTAGAGCCACTCTCACCCATGCAAATCTAAGGATAATTCCGAATAAACAGGAGTTCATGGTTAGCTCAGGATCAAAACTGAGTTACCTAGGTTATCAAATGAAAAGAAAATCAGTCTCAACAGTAAACGACATTATAAAGTGAAAGTGATTTTCTTCATGGTCCAATCTTATGTAATACTCATTTCATAGGCACTTTATTCAATAGCAATCTTTACTGAATAAACAACAATAATAACTTTATTGAAAATAGAATATGTTTTTGTTTACAAACTATGAGTTTTAGGACATAAAACCCAACACCCACAAACTATCCTACTATCCTCACCGAGCCTCTCTCAGCGCACTCCAAATATCCATTCAAGAGAGCAACGACACAGGAGTCGCAGAGACTACACAAGACAAGAAGGAAGACCAAGACAACCGCCGGAAGGATGCGCTCAAATTCTTGTTAGCCCTTCAACAGAAGGTCGACCCGAAAGAGATAATAGTGAAAGGGCTTATGTTCATAGATGCAACGATAAAATCGCGAACGAGCAAGAGCACCATGATAGACTCAGGCATCACCTACAACTTCATTGCCAACTAAGAAGCTCGAAGGTTTGGATTCACTATAGAAAAGGACTCCAGAAAAATGAAAGTTGTCAACTCCGAGGCCTTCCTATCGTGGGAGTCTCCAAAAGAGTCCCCTTGAAATTAGGCTCCCGGTCTGGAGAAATGGACCTTGTCGAGGTTCGTATGGATGACTTCGACGTAGTACTTGGGATGGACTCCATCCTAGAACACAAAGTCATCCCAATGCCACTAGCGAAATGCGTGGTGATTACCGATCATAACCCCACAGTAGTACCTGTAAGCATCAAGCAACCAGGTAATCTTAGAATTATCTCTACCATACAATTGAAAAGAGGACTCCATGAGAAGAACCCACATTTATGGCTATACCTCAAATGGAAGATGTGACCGCTGATGAGACTATTCTAAGCGAAATCAAGGATGTTCTAGCTAGTGCCCACATAATGCTAAAGAACTTACCACAAACATTACCACCTTGTCAAGGCATCGATCACAAAATTGAACTCCTCCCTGGGGTTAAACCCCCAACAAATGATGCATATTGGATGCCTCCCCTAGAGCTAGCCGAATTGAGGAAACAACTAGACGAGTTGTTGGTGGCGAGATTCATCCGCCCCGCAAAGGCATCCTACGGAGCCCCTGTACTATTTCAAAAGAAGAAGGATGGAACATTACATCTGTGCATAGACAATAGAGCCTTAAACAAGGTGACTGTATGCAACAAATACCTATTACCAATAATATCCGACTTGTTTGCCCAGCTTCACGAGGCCAAATACTTCATGAAGCTGGACTTACAATCAGGGTACTACCAATTACGTATCATTGAAGGAGATGAGCTCAATACGACATGTGTAACCAGATACGAGGCTTTCGGATTCTTAGTAATGCCCTTTGGTCTGACAAACACCTTAGCTACGTTTTGCACGTCAATGAACCAGGTTTTCCATGAATACTTGGATCAACTCATCGTAGTATACCTCAACAACATAGTCGTATACAGTGCAACCCCTAGAAGATCACAAGATGCACCTAAAGCTAGTGTTCGACAAGCTGCGGCAGAATCAGTTGTATGTTAAGAAAGAAAAATGTGCCTTCACACAAACATGCATCAACTTCCTTGGACATATCATCAGTTGTGGGCAGATTAGTATAGATAGCGACATGATAAAAGCTATCCAAGAGTGAAAAACTCCTACTTTAGTATCCGATGTACGATCCTTCCTAGGATTGGCAAACTATTATAGGTGGTTCGTTGAAGGGTTTGCACGACGAGCCGCCCCATTAACAGAACTTTTAAAGAAAGACCACCTTGGTCGTGGTCAAACAAATGTCAAATGGCCTTTGAAGATCTAAAGACAACCATGACGAGGGGTCCTGTCCTCAGATTGGTGGATGTTTCTAAGCCAATTGAAGTAGAGACGGATGCTTTCGACTTTGCCCTAGGTGATATTCTTATCCAAGAAGTCCACCCCATTGCTTATGAAAGTCCAAAGCTCAATGATGCAGGAAGGTGTACACTATCTGCGGAAAAGAGATACTAGCTGTTGTACATTGCCTACGAGTCTGGAGACAGTACCTCTTAGGATCACACTTCGTGGTGAAGATGGACAACAGTGCCATTTGCCGTTTCTTTGATCAATCGAAGTTAACGATAAAACAAGCACTAGCCGAATTCGACTTCAAATTTGAATACAAAATAGGAAAGAGCCGTTAAAATAAGACTCACTAATTTATGAAGTAAATTTTGCACACACTAACGATAAAATGCTCCGATACCGCTTTATGAAAATACTACTCGCGTACTTGTGAATGAGATGTCATGAGAGGAGAGACAAGGAGGCAAAGAATAGCGATTTTATCAAAAAGCCTTTTCTATTGCTTTGTTTTTCTATGACTTTACAATAAAAGGATTAAGTATTTATAACTTTTCTAACACTAATAATAGGTATGAGAGAGCACGTATATGATGGTGTTACTAAAACACGTGCGGAAGCAATTTGGATCTTTGGCACTCTAAGTAAATCAGTTATAGTAAATTAGCTAGCATGTTCAAAAGCATTAAAACTCAATGAGTTTGAATACTAATCTTTTGTAGTTCAAATTCTTTTTTTCTCACGAACTGGTTTCGAACCACCACTAGTGTCTTCCCTACTATTCTCTGGCCTTAGAACCGGAGTGTGGAATCCGGTGAGTGACTAAACTTGATAGGAATTTAGTATATGTAAAGAGAGAGTTTTGAGAGGTTTTCTCAAAGTTTTTCAAGCCAACTTTCCATGTACCTTGATCACTCTATTCATAGAGTCATATTTGCATGTTCATGCAAATTTGAGATTACCAAATTTTGACACTCAAATTTGTGGGATTATGTGGCAAATTTTGGTTAAACAATATATTGATACTCAATATTCCACTAACTCAAACATTGATTTTTCCATTAGGTGATGTCAACATTTTGACTTTCTTTATTTTAATAAAACAATTAATTTACCTAATTAATTTCAAATCAAAATAAGATTAAATGGTTAATTAAAAAATCTAATTAATATTTAACATTAAATAAAATGTCAATCTCAATCAAGTCCCCCACATATGATTATGAATCACTATTCATAATTAAAATATTTAAATCTTATTTAAATATCTCCAATAATCTTTTTTTGTTTAATTCATAATTAAAACAAAATGCGGTTAAATATATCGTATATATTTAGCGTATATTCCCTAATTTGAATTCGAACACTTCGAACTCACTCATCACACTGTTTTAAGGTTTAGTCCGATATGAACTAGTAGAGGAACATAATGAACCTATAGATCATGGGCTCCAACGATCCGAGATTAACCGGCTAAACTCATTAACCTTGTTAACCAACATTTGTTAACTACTAGGACAGTCCACTATAACCTAGTAGTTGCACTCCCCCCACTATAGATATATTTCTGTCCATTTGATATAACCATGATTAGTAAGTCGATCCTTCACAGGTTGTTTGTAACTAGAGTTGGGTCAATTTCCCGTTTTACCCTTAAAGTTACTTCTTGTTCCTTGAGTCCCACTGATCCTCTAATGAACAATTGGTTTGTGGTCCAACCACCAAACCGAATCCCTCTCGTTCCAATGAGAGGGTGGGACCCTTTGTTCAAGATTTAGAGTCAGTACTTAAGGGAACAACCTCTCTATTATCCCTAAAGGCGGGTAGGAGTGAATTCCATCTTATACTCTATGTCCCCAACTATTCACCCAATCTTACCCCTGAAATGAGAGGCTTATTGAGTCGGCGAACTCGGGCCACTCTCACCCATGCCATTCTAAAGATAATTCCGAATAAATAGGAGTTCATAGTTAGCTTAGGATTAAGATCGAGTTACCTAGGTCATAGAATGAAAAAAACAGTCTCAACAGTAAATGGCATTATAAAGTGAGAGTGGTTTTCTTCATGGTCCGATCTTATGCAATACTCGTTGCATAGGACGCCCCCACCCACATGTCTCCACATGTACAATTTAGTGATCACATTGTTTATATCATATACAAAAGTGGGCCGCATCCATAATGTCCCCAAAATAAGGTACTCAATCTTCTCCCTCTACTATAGATCATTTTGACTATAAACTTGAACTTGATCCACTCTTATGACTCTACATATAGTTCAAGTAATCATACTATAGTTAGAGTGTTCTTAGTTTATTGGATTTAGATTAATGATCGTAACATTCACTTTATTCAATAACAATCTTTACTGAATAAACATCAATAATAACTTTATTCTAAATAGAATATATTTTTGTTTACAAACTATGAGTTTTAGGACATAAAACCCAATAAATCCCTCTAAGGCCAATGAGAGGGTGGAGCCTCTTGTTCAAGACCTTGAGTCAGTACTTAAGGGAACAACCTCTCTACTATCCCTAAAAGCTAGTAGGAGTGAATTTCATCTTACACTCTATGTCCCCAACTATTCACCCAGTCTTACCCCTGAAATGGGAAGCTTATCGAGTCGGCGAACTCGGGCGCTCTTACCATGCAAATCTAAGGATAATTCTGAATAAATAGGAGTTCATAGTTAGCTTAGGATTAAATCGAGTTACCTAGGTTATCGAGTGAAAAAATCAGTCTGAACAGTAAATGGCATTATAAAGTGAGAGTGGTTTTCTTCAAGGTCCGATCTTATGCAATACTCATTGCATAGGGCGCCCCCACTCACATGTCTCCACATGTACAATTTAGTGATCACATTATTTTATCATATACAAAAGGGGGTCGCATCCATAATGTCTCCAAGATAAGGTACTCAATCTTATCCCTGTACTATAGATCATTTTGACTATATACTTGAACTTTATCCACTCTTATGTCTCTACATATAGTTCAAGTAATCATACTATAGTTAGAGTGTTCTTAGTTTATTGGATTTAGATTAATGATCTTAACATTCACTATGTCCCAAGTTCACCCTATCTTACCCTTGAAATGGGAGGCTTATTGAGTCGGCGAACTTGGGCCACTCTCACCCAAGCAAATCTAAGTATAATTCTGAATAAAAAGGAGTTCATAGTTAGCCTAGGATTAAGGTCGAGTTACCTAGGTCATCGAGTGAAAAAATCAGTCTTAATAGTAAACGACATTATAAAGTGAGTGATTTTCTTCATGGTCCGATCTTATGTAATACTCATTGCATAGGACGCCCCCACTCACATGTCTCCACATGTACAATTTAGTGACCACATTGTTTATTTCATATACAAGAGTGGGCTGCATCCAATATCCATAGTGTCCCCAAGATAAGGTACTCAGCCTTATCCCTGTACTATAGATCATTTTGACTAATATACTTGAACTTGATCCACTTTTATGTCTCTACATATAGTTCAAGTAATCATACTATAGCCAGAGTATTCTTAGTTTATTGGGTTTAGATTAATAATCATAAAATTCACTTTATTCAAAACAATCTTTATTGAATAAACATCAATAATAACTTTATTGAAAATAGAATATGTTTTTGTTTACAAACTATGAGTTTTAGGACAGAACTCGAGCCACGAATTCTTGAGTCGACGAATTCTTGACTTTTGAATTTAAAGTACTAAACTTCTAAATAAACATTCCAACTATAATTATTCTTTTATAAATCGTCATAGAAGTTGAAAATCGATAATGACTTTTAGTGTTGTATATTATACTTTCAATGGTTGAACCTTTTTTTTTTTTTTTTTTTTTAAAAACTATCAATTATATAAATTTAGATATATATAAAAGATGGTGTCGTTGAAAATTTGGCATCGTGCAACACCCTTATTTACCTAAATCATTGGACTTCGACTTGCAATAAACCGTCAGAGGTTCTCCTTCCTTATAATTAAGAATCGTCACTTTCCAAGGTGACCCTCTCAGGTGACCCTTGAGTTTGGAGAGATAAACAAGTGAAGACATTAAAAGTTGATGCAAAAGTAAACAACAAATCACATAAAGACAATTCATAACATTCATTTTTTTGATGTGTTTAGAATCTGTAACAACCCAAGATTATTATTTAACCTAAAGTCACTACGGTATACATTTCATAAACATTTTATGGAAAAATATTTCATTCAAAATTTTATAAAAAATTATTGTCAATGACTTACATGTTTTCTAAAAGGTCTTTAAAATAAAATACCAAAAACTGAAATAACATAAAGTAAAACGATCATAGACTAACCTATATGCCACAAAATTAAATGCATACTACCTTATACTAATGTATAGTCTACGAAATTAAAATTTTGCAAACTCCTCTATGCATGTGTCATGGTCTCCTGAGTTGCAATTCCACCATCAGTCGTACAAGGGAGCCTTGCCTTTACCTGAAAAAATAAGAGTAGCACACGACTTGAGTATTTTGATAAATACTTAGTAAGTGGCCCACTATTTGGATTAGATGCAAGCACATACAATCATGAGTGAGACCTTTCATATCACTCTATATTTCTTAGGCAACTATCCTAAGCTGGTTAATTTGATGTGTATTTTATGTTCTACTCATGATCTACACGTACTAGTACGAACCCACCCGTCGGTTCGCACACCTCTTGGGCTCCTTTCTTGTCAGGCGAGCATTATCTTTGAGCTGTTGATGTCGGACACCCGTTAGGAATAGCGACCTTCAGAGTATTGTAACAAATATAATGATCATTTCCTTGTCTTGTAATGTACATTCGTACCATCGTAAAAGATGAAGGGGTATCTCCCGATGCATGAACACACAATGATACACGAGGTCCCAACATTTTTTCTTTCATCATGCTGTATAACAACCCCTCTATCGTTTTTCTTTATATAATATCATTCTATCATAACTTTCCATGTGTATATTGGGGTTGTGCATTATGTCAATTCATCACATTGCTTGTCAATGATATCATATCATAGCATATATCTCTTTATGTCAAACATATGTCATGTCATAAACTTACCATGTCTTCTAACGTATCATATAACATCGTATCACATCACAAAATAACATCATCATACAATATAGTTGCAACATCATAAATATAAAGCATAAATGATACGCAAGGGCTACTAGGTGTTAGGAATCACAACTCTCCACAATGGTTGATATTGTCCACTTTGAGCATAAGCTCTCATGGCTTTTCTTTAGTCTTCCCCAAAAGGCGTCATACCAATGGAGATAGTATTCCTCACTTATAAACCCATGATCTTCTACTAAATTAACCAATATGGGACTCATTCTCAATAATCCTTTAACACTAGGCACATGTCATCATACATCAAACAAGTCGTCCAACGTAGCCGATAGTAAGGCCACTTATTTGGTTGGCCTTAGTCAACTTTTTCCTAAATTCGAGTATGTTTACTTTTTGTCCCTCAAAATTGCTCCAAGTATGATCGATTGTCATTTCCTATTAGAACATCCATCTTGTTTCGTTAGTAACATAAATTTCTTAACTCAATTTAACATAATCCAAAAAATAGAACCTTATACTGATCTCCCAAGACAACTATTAAGTGTTGGATTGTCTTCATAATCCATTCTCACAAAAGAATGGTCCTGCAATTTTTCAGTTACAAAAGTCGATAGCAATGATGTCGAAGGGAACCATGACACTGTCAACATATTTCACCAAGCTCAAAGCACTCTAGGATGAATTGGAAGTGCACCGCACACCATTTACCTATAATGAATGTCAAATACATGTTGATCAATGGGAAGAAGATAAGTTGATACAACTACTCATGGGGATCAATAAGTCTTATAATACGGTGAGATCATCATATTGACGATGACTTCATTACATAATGTGATGCAAGCCTATTTATTACTTGTACAAGAAGAGATGCAACGTCAAGTAACTTCTGAATCTAACAAAAATTTCTCAATTGTGTCTGTAGTCCGCAACAAAATGGAGTTATAGAACGTAAGCATCGTCATATCCTAAATGTAGCTAGGTCTCTTCTCTTTCAATCACCGGCTCAACTTAATTTTTAGGGAGTGCATTTTAACTATTGTTTGCCTTATAAATAGAACACCACCACCTTTGTTATCTAACAAGACACCCTTCGAAATACTTTACAAACGACCATCTACTTTTCATCATCTTAATGTTTTTTGCTATAAATTTTATGCAACTATAGTACCTACTAAACGAAAATTTGAATATGGAAAATTTCCTCGTGTTTTCGTAGGATATCTTAATGTTCACAAGGTTACAAGTTGTATGACATACCATTTAACAAATTGTTTGTGAGTTGTGATGTTAAATTTTGTGAAGATGATTTTCCGTTTTCACTAGCTTCACAAACTATGATATTAGCGCCTTCGTCTCCCATTTTACCACTCAGTGATTCATCTTACTTAAACATCTATTTTCCTCCTTTTTCGTCATCTCCTTCAACTTTTGTTCCTTTTGAAGATTCACTCACTAATTCTAATCCTATCCTACCTAAATATTCTTCACCTTCTGTTCCTTCTTGTGATTCACCCACTAATGCTAATCCTATCCCACTTGATGTATCAACTCTGACGTTCTACTCCTACTAAATAGCCTTCAGATTTGCATAATGATTATGAGATGTCTACTACTGCCAACCATTTAATTTTTAGCTCAAGGTTTAGTAGTGACACCATGTATCCTCTTCATCATCATTTTTCATTCTCTCATTTTTATCAAACTGAACATGTTTTTCTAGCTTTGATTACAACTTAGACCGAACCTAAAACCTATGATGAGACAGTTGGCAACTCATTATTGTAGTAGGCTATCAATGCTGAAATTGTAGCTTTTGAACGTAATTATACTTTGTCTCTCGTTCCTCTACCACCAGGCCATAAAGTAATTGTCTGTCGTTAGGTGTACAAGATTAAATGCAACTCTGATGATTCTGTAAACTATTATAAAGCTTGACTGGTAACAAAGGATTACTCAGGTTAAAGGTATAGATTACAAAGACACAATTTCTTCTGAGCTTAACTTACTACACTTGTTGACAAATGTTTTCATTAAAGATTTGGGAGACAACAATTTGATTTTTTTATATAACTATAATTAGTTATGGGATATATTTGTTAGCATTTATTTATTTATTTATTATTATTTTTTTTTTGTTGCTAGTAGTTAGTTGTTAGCTTGTATTCTGTTTAAAGTTGTAAATATTAACGAAGATTGCATTTTCAATTCCACTTCTATTTCTCATTTTTAACCAACCATATTTAAAGTTGTAAACACATACCATTTAGATATAACTTTATATATTTATATATATAATAATTATGAAATTTGTATCGAGAAAGCAAAATTAATCATAGACCAATCGAGCATGTACACATTGGAAAATATAGATATTAATAAGTTGAATTTTTTTTATCAACTAAAGTGAAGTCATTAAAAAAATAATTGGTTCTCTTAAATTGTGTTAGTAAGAGACAGATTTCTTCTCTTCTCCCTTCATTTATGTATATCTTCTTTACTCCAATATTACAAATAATGTAGATATTTTGTTGACACATACACATTTTTATATTAAAAGTTTCCATATAACTGGGAATTCAAACGTTTTAATGTACTTCATTTTATCATAATATTATAACAAACAAACCATGGGTAAAGAAAGAAAAGATTTCATGTGAAGTAAGGGAAGGTTATTTTGTTTGAGGACTCGATCAATAAATGAGGTTATAAGGAAAAAACTTTTCTCATCGGCACCACAAATGTAGTGTCCATAGTTGTATCTCTCTTGAAGCAAAACATCATGCTCTTGCAAAAAAAAAAAAACCTAGAAGAAAGTTGCACCTAAACTTTTTTTTTTTTTTAATTAAAACTTGTGTTAATTTATTTTCCGTCAATTATTTTAACAATTTTATTATGAACCTTTAAGTCTATTCAACATAGTAGCGACCTTGATTTTAATAGGAAATTGGGGTCGTTACAGTTGTGCTTAGCTCAACTAGCTAAGACGACATATGCATCAATCAATAACTCAAAAGGTTCGAACTTTTCACTCGACATATTTCGACATATTTTCTAATAAAAATAAAATTTAATTAACTCAAAACTGTACGAACTTCCAATAAACCCTTGTGCATTAAAAAATTGTTGACCCCTCAACCAAAAGTATTAGACTTCTAATTAAACATTCAAACTATGAGGTTGACCAAATAGTAACCCAACCGCTTTTACTATATTTTCCAAGTCCACTTACAAATACACAAATACAAGGTACATGGTTTTATATAGCCTCAAAATGAAACTATTAAAGTCATTCCAAGAGTTTAACCTTCATACTCGGCCATAATTAGTATGCTATATGACTATAATTAGCCACTATGTAAATGTAACGTTAAAAGAAGTAAAAAGTCTTAAAATACATCAATGAAATACAATAAACGCTCATTCTTCTTCAATGTGGCATGAATTGAAATATATTTTGATAATTTCAACAACATTTTTTTTCACATCTTCATTGAAGTATATTGTATGATTGATCTCTTGATTCATATCAAGTGGATTTGAGCTTACACATGAGTCTGATGACGATATGTAACGCGCAAAAAATGCTAGAAGTGAGCTTATTGCAAGGCTGACAATGATAGTATTAGGTTGACGGCGATAGTAACATGTAATATCTGCTAGAAGTGGGCTTAAACATACTGTGAGGCTAACCGGCAATATCTACTATAAGTCGGCTTGAGCTTACCGTTAGGCTGACGACAATACATAACGGGCAATATCCACTAAAAGTGGGCTTGAACTTACCGTTAGGCTTAAGGGTAATATTTGATAGAAGTGGGCTTGTGCATACCATTAGGCAAACGGTGATACATAACAAGCAATATCTACTCAAAGTGGGCTTAAGTTTCCCATTGATCTTACGTTGATACGTAACAGGCAGTATCTGCTACAAATGGACTTACCATGAGGTTCATGTCGATACATAAAATGGGCTTGAGCTTATCGTTAGGCTTATGACGATGCGTAATGGACAATATTTACTAGAAGTGGGCTGGAGCTTACCCATAAGGCTAATAGTGACACGTAACGGAAAATATCTGCTAGAAATGGGCTTACTATTAGGGTGACGACAATATGTAACGGGCAATATCTACTAGAAGTGGGCTTCAGCTTTCCGTAAGACTGACGACAATTCGTAACAAGTAATATCTACTAGAAGTGGGCTTGAGTTTACCGTGAGACTGACGACAATTCGTAACAAGCAATATCTACTAGAAGTAGGCTTGAGCTTACCCTGAGACTGATAACAATTCGTAAGAAGAAATATCTATTAGAAGCGGGCTTGAGCTTACCATTAAACTGATGACGATACATAACGGACAATATCTACTAAAAATGGGCTTCAGCTGACCGTTAGAGTTACGATGATACATTGCGTGCAATATCTACTAGAAGTGGGTTTGAACTTACCATTAGGCTGACGATGATACGTAACATGCAATATGTGCTAAAAGTAGGCTTACCGTGAGGTTGATGACGATATCTAATAGTCAATATATTCTAGAAGTTGGCTTGAACTTACCGTTAGACTAACGGTGATACGTAACGACCAATATCAGTTAGAAGTGTGCTTACCGTGAGGGTGATAGCGATCCGTAATGGGCAATTTATAAAAGCAATTGGCTTACTTTGAGGCTTACGATGATACGAATGGACAGTGTGTGGGCTTACCGTGAGTCTGACGACACTATGTAGTAGGCAATATCCGCAAGCAGTGGGCTTACAGTGATGCTGATTGCGATATGTAACGGGCAATATTTGCTAGCGGTGGGCTTACTATTGACGATGATTTGTAATGAGCAATATGTGCTAGCAATGTTCTTACCGCTGACGGTGATACGTAATACATAATAGGATTTTTCTCCTTAGCTGTAAGACGTCTAGTTCTGGTCTTATTCTCTTGGGACTATTCATGTCTCCATCCTCATGTCTCTCTCCTTTCCTTTTAAACATTGAGAGTTTCTTATGTTGAGTTGTGAATGACTGACGACCCTCTATGAGGCACTACTTTGTGCATGTCTTATATGAGACTATATGGTGTCTTACCTAGGGGGTGAGCTGAAACCTCCTAGGTTCATAAAGTCACCCTCATTGGGGTGCCCGACCCCTCCCTTATCGCATCCAACTAATGGTTTGTTGGATGTGGGTCTCTCATTTCCCATGCAAAATGGCTGGGAACACTTGGGTTTTGATAAGAAATCCCTAATCCCCCACGGAACTATTGACACCGTTGACACAACTTGCAGCTTAAGGGAAACTCTTAAGGTGGATTGTAAGTCGTGGTGGTCTGTTAGGCTTCTAGGTGAAGGTTATGTCTAAAACTAACTATCTCCAACCATAATAACCTAGTCGTAACATAATATCTAATTCATTGAAATTAACCTGGTATGCACATAATTTTTACCTAGAATCATCATACATCATTCTATGCAAAATAAACACACATGCTCAATGGGGCGAGAATATTCATTAATCATCCGGAGCGCATATAAAAAATTCTCATCCTCATTTCAGCATATAATTCAAAAAATTACCGCATAAATAAAGTATGATGGCATCCAACGTATGACTATTAAAATATATCATATTATGCATGCATATTTATGATAACTCATATTACCTAATTTCATATCATAGAAAAATTATCTGCTTATGTTAAATAAACTAGCGTTCATGCAATTCCAAAACGATTCCTACAAGTATTTCTTCCTAAAATTTGCGTGGTGACTTACAGGGTGACACATGCGATCCCGAACTAGCTTTTTCATGGGTTAGAAGCTTCAAAATTTCTAAAGTCTCTCTTTCACGTTCTATCACCTACGCATTCGACTCCTTCGTCAAAATTTCTAGATTTCCAAACAAGTTTTCAATTATTTTCTATTTTCTTTGAATTTTCATAACTTTGTCTACAAAACTTCAATTAACTTAGTTTCTTAACAATAGTTGTAGACTCTTAATCCATCTCTACTAAAATATTTTTCTTATAATTTTTAGTCAATCACAACAAGAATAAATAATCGAGTTCAAACATTGTCAAAAACTAAAACTTACAAAAAAATTCAGTTTCTTGATGTTCATCGCAATTCAACTTTTTGATCCAAAAAACTCTAACTTCATAAAACTTGTGCAAAATTCCTCCAATATCAACATACTAACTTATTTACCAAAAAAACTCTTGAATTTGAAGGAAAATCGCAATCAAAAACCATAAAATCATATTATTACCGATGAGCTTACCATTAGTCCCTTTTGATCTTATCGTGAGTTTGATGGCAATACGTAAAGGGCAATATCTGCTAGCAGTGAGTTTTTTGTGAGGCTTACGACAATACATCAAGGGAAATATCTGCTAGCAAGGAGCTTATTTTGAGGTTTACAACGATACGTAACGGTCAATATCTACTAATGGTAAGCTTATTGTGAGGCTGACAATGATACGTAACAGGCAATTTCTGCTAGCGGTGGGCTTACCATTAATGGTGATACATAACGAGCAATATATGCTAGCAATGGGCTTACCTTAAGGAAAATAGTGATACATAATGGGCAATATTTGTTAGCGGTGGGATTACAATCAGGCTGATCTATACATAACAGGTATCTGCGAACGGTGCACTTGTCGTGAGACTAATGACGCTACGTAATGAGAAATATCGGCAAGCAGTGGGCTTATGTAAGGTTTAGGACGATACGTAACGGGTAATATCTGCTAGCGATTGTCTTGTCGCTAATGGTAATACGTAACATGCAATATTTGCAAGCGATGAGCTAACTGTGAGGTTGACGGCGATATGTAATGGTCAATATCTGTTAGCGGTGAGCTTACTGTGAAGCTGACAAAGATATGTAACAAACAATAACTGCTAGCGGTGAGCTTATCATGAGGTTGACAGTGATACGTAACGAGCAATATGTGCTACCGATGAGCTTATTGTGAGGTTGATGGCAATGTGTAATGGGCAATATCTATTAGCAAGTAGCTTATTGTGTGCTAATGAAAATACATAACAGGTAATATCTGGTATGGTTGAGCTTATTATGAGGTTGATGGCAATGGGTAACGAGCAAAATATTTTAACAAGGAGCTTATTTTGAGGCTGACGACAATAAGTAACAGGCAATATATGCTAGCATTGAGCTTACCGTCAGGCTACAGCGATTCATAACGGGTAATATCCACTAGCGATGAGCTTAGCGTGAAGCTAACGGTGATACTTCATGTCCAATATTTGCTAGTAGTGAGCTTATTGTGAGGCTGACGACCATACGTAATGAGCAATATCTGCTAGTGTTGAGCTTATTGTGAGGCTGACGAAAATATATAACAAGCAATATTTGCTAGCAAGGAGCTAATTGTGGGGCTGTAAGGATCTAACCCGATATCTCTAAAAGATGGACAAAATTTTTGCGAAGTAAAATAAATAAACTTTCAAACATAATAAAAACAAATAAAATTAAACATAATATACTTTATATTTATATTATAACAAAATAGTGTTTATACATATCACATTTAAAACACAACATAATAGTTAACCTACAAAATAAGGAACGAACACCAAAATATTTAAAACAAAAGGATGTAGAGGACGACAGGTGAGGCTTGTCTATGACACCTACTATAGAGTCTGCTCCCAACCTCGACCAGCTCCTTGTTTACTTGGAAAATATGGAAGACATGGAATGAGTACAAAGATTCGGTAAGTAACCTACTTCTACGCTCTTAATTGTGTACTTAATAAACTAGAGCACCACACTCTTACTTTTCTTCTTCTTGTTGTAGTTACTCAGGCCCTTTTGTACTATTCTTGACTTGTGGGTACTTATTATGATCTATCTTGAGAACTTTAATCCTTGGATCTTGAAACCTTAGTTCTAATCTAATGGCTTTAGTACTATAGTTTTCAGTTCTTGGTTCTTGTCCTTAGTCTATGTCTTGTTCGGGTTCTTGTCTTAGTCTATGTCTTGTTCTTGGTTACTTTCGAGGTTCTTGTTCTATTCCTGGTTCGTTCTCCAAGACACTCCGCCAATGTTCATGACTTCATACATTTCAAGTGACACAATCTTAACCTACGTCCAAGGTTTCATGCGTTCCAAGCGACGTAGTTTGAACCCTCATCTAGGATTTGCCCTGTGATACGGTTTGAAAACCTATTCTGAAGGTTTTATGCATTCAAAGCGGTATTGTATGAAAACCTACATTCAAGGTATTTTTTGTTCTAAGCAATGTAGTCTAATCCTGCATCCTGTGCTTACCCTATTGATGAGGCAACCCTAATCCTCAGCCCAATGATCCAAGCTTTTGTTGAAGTAAGAACCCTGAGTCAAAGAAATTAACACCTCCTTATACAAAATTCGGATAACCAAGAGATAAGCCTCGAATTAGATTACCTCTTACGATCAAAGATCTAGAAGCAAGATTTGGAACCTTGTTCTAAATTGAGTCACTCAACAATATAACTTGATCAAGGCTTGATTGAATGACTCAGATGCAATCTACCACAAGAATTGCATGAAACTTAGAAATAGAAAAACTGATGCTCGGATTTCTAAGGGGCAACATCTCAACTTGAGAGATCAATTTCATTGATCACAAATCTAATTTTTACATAATAATTTGTGGGTATTTATAGTCTCCTTATAAAAGAAGTTAGTGGCCGAGATTTAATCCCGATCCTCTTACATCTCCACAAAAGACGAAGTCAATTTGACCATTACAAAGTTTATGAAATTAAAGAAAAATAATAAATAAAGTTTTCTAACAACTCATGAAATGATACTTGCAACTTCATCCGCTACTTCAACCATGCAAATATTCACTCCTGAAGCTCAAAATGGTCCTTCTTCAATCGAATCATCTTGTAACACATGAATGCTTGTTGAATCTTCTTGGCCTTGGATCATGTAATAGGTCCAATTGGAGCATTTGGAACACCGTGATTCTTATCACCTAGGATACAACCTAAATACTTGTGCCTAAGACTTCATACTTTCCTAGAGGCATAGTCTGAATACCTACGCTCAAGGTTTCATACATGCCAAGTAGTGAAGTCTAACACGAGCATTTCGTATCGTGGGAGGTGTTAGGAGGTTCCTGCGGCAGTCTAGGTTCTTGATTCGTAGCTAAGGTAATTTTACTTTTTTCTTGTTCCATCACGGCCCTAGATTACTCCACATGAAAGACCAAAAAGGTCACACGATCGATGCAAACATGAACATGACATCTTTCATATCTTAGGGTACCTATAACATGGTGTAGGGTGTCACAATCATGCTCGTCCAGGGTGCATTGCCCATGGCCACATGCCCATGCTAAGCCAAATCCTTTATGTCATTCCATGGGACGTTACGTTTGTGCATAGACTATAGAGCCTTAAACATGGTGATTGTACGCAACAAATACCCCACTACCGATAATATCCAACTTGTTTGCCCAGCTTCACGGGGCCAAATATTTCACGAAGCTGGACTTACGATCAGGGTACTACAAATTACGTATCGCCGAAGGAGATGAGCCCAAGACGACGTGTGTAAAAAGATACGGGGCTTTCGAATTCCTAGTAATGTCATTTGGTCTGACAAACACCCCAACTACGTTTTGCACATTAATGAACCAGGTTTTCCACGAATACTTGGATCAATTCATCGTAGTATACCTCAATGACAAAGTTGTATACAGCGCAACCCTAGAAGAGCACAAGATGCATCTAAAGCTACTGTTTGACAAGCTGCGGCAGAATCATTTGTATGTCAAGAAAGAAAAATGTGCATTCGCACAAACATGCATCAACTTCCTTGGACATGTCATCATTTGTGGGCAGATCAGTATGTATAGCGACAAGATAAAAGTTATCCAAGAGTGAAAAACTCTTACTTTAGTATCTGATGTACGATCCTTCCTAGGATTGGCAAACTATTATAGGCGGTTCGTTGAAGGGTTTTCGCGACGAGCCGCCCCATTAATAAAACTTTTAAAGAAAGACCAGCCATGGTCGTGGTCAAACAAATGTCAAATGACCTTCGAAGATCTGAAGACAACCATGACGAGGGGTCATGTCCTCAAATTTGTGGATGTTTCTAAGCCATTTGAAGTAGAGACGGATACTTCCAACTTTACCCTAGGCAGTGTCCTTATCCAAGAAGGCCACCCCATCGCTTATGACAGTCAAAAACTCAATGATGCAGAAAGGAGGTACACTATCTTTGAAAAACAAATGCTAGCTATTGTACATTGCCTACGAGTCTTGAGATAGTACTTCTGGGGATCACACTTCGTGGTGAAGACGGACAATAGTGCGATTTGCTGTTTCTTTGATAAACCAAAGTTAACGACAAAACAAGCTCGATGGCAAGAGTCGTTAGCCGAATTCGACTTCAAATTTGAACACAAAATAGGAAAGAGCAACCAAGCAACCGACGCACTGAGTCGGAAGGGCGATCATGCGGCCCTGTACATGTTAGCCAATATTCACTTATGTAAGATCGATGGATCAATGCACGACATCATAAAAGAACACTTACTTCAAGACCCGTCGACCAAAGCCGTTGTTGAACTAGCCAAAAGTCGGTGAGTATGAAGCCATCTTGGTTATCATAGACCGATTTTCGAAGTACGCAATGTTCATTTCCACCCCTAAAATATGCTCGTTCGAACTAAAAGTCCAACTATTTTTCAAACACATTATGAAGCTATAGGGCATTCCATCAAGCATCATCAGCAATAGGGATGGTAAATTCATTGGCACATTCTAGACTGAGTTATTCGCCTTCTTGGGAACGACTTTAAACGTCTCCTCAAGCTACCATTCCCAAACATCTCTTCTTAGGAAGTTTATGTCTAGTACCGTAAATCCTAAGGGGAATGTCTTGGAGAACGAGTTAAGAAAACCGAACAAGAAACTTATGACAAGAACAAGAACAATAACAAGAAAAGAAAAAGTGTGGTACCCTAGCATATCAAGGACACGATTAAGAGCGAGTCTTTGTACTCATTCCCTATTCTCAATTTTTTTTTCAGGTAATAAGGAGCTGGTCGAGGTCGGGAGCGGACTCTGGAGCAGATGCCATAGACAAACCTCACCCGTCGTCCTTCAACCCTTTTATTTTAATTTTTTTTGTATCTATGTCGCCCATGTAGACGTTGACTCCTTTAGCTCCGTCGACTCAACGCAGCTCTGCTCGACTTAGTGTAGCTTCTCTACTCAAAACTCTATCATTAGACAATTAAGGCAATTAAGATAGACA
Source organism: Cucurbita pepo subsp. pepo (assembly GCF_002806865.2). Classification (NCBI taxonomy): domain Eukaryota; kingdom Viridiplantae; phylum Streptophyta; class Magnoliopsida; order Cucurbitales; family Cucurbitaceae; genus Cucurbita; species Cucurbita pepo. Next base: position 154,905 of record NW_019646455.1, read on the forward strand.
TTTTGATACTTATTTCTACATTTTTTACCCTCCCATAGCTCTACTTATTTCTACCTTTTTTACCCTCCTATAGCTGAATTAAACCTTAATTAAGGCAATTAAGGTCAGTATATCATCTTATTTCAAAGTTAAGTTTATTTAGGCTAGAAATGTGAGTTATTAATGAAATCAAGATGGACGTTCGAATAGGAAACAACTTCCGATTATACTTAGAGCAACTTCCATAAAAAGAATTCAATTGTACTCGAGTGTAAGGAGAATGCCTGCTAACGCAAACCAAGTAAGAGACCTTACTATCAGTTTGGTTAAAAGTTGATGTTTGTATGATGACACGTGCCTCGTGGATCTACACGTGATATATGCTTGATATGTGAGAAATGATTACGGAACGATGTGATTATGGTGTGTGCATGAAACGATATGTCTAAGATATCTTTATGATATGATATGACTGGGATATGTTTATTAAATGATATGGCTAGGATACATTTAGAAAACGACACGACTAGGATATGTGTATGAAATGATATGACTAAGATATGTTTATGAAACGAGAGGACTATGACATATTTATGAAACGATATGATAAGAATATGTTTATGAAATGATATGACGATGATACGTTTATGATATGATATGACAATGATATGTTTATGAAAGAATATGACTAGGTTATGTTTATGTAACGATATGGTTGCTTTGTGTTTAGAAAACAATATGACTATGATATGTTACTGAGATGATAAGAACATGATATGTTCGTAATACAACGTGACTATGAGATGATACGTGAATGTTATGACACATGATATGATGATGTACTGATGATATGAAAAATGTTATGGTATAACACGTTTGGCGATATAGTACATGATATGCTGATGATATGATATAACACGATGCATGATATGAATGATATACGACAAAAATGTGTCGACATAATGCACAACCCCAATTTATGTAAGGAAAGCTTTGATAAAAATGATATGATTTGAATGAAAAATGGAAGGGGTTGTATTACATGATAATGAATAAAAATGTTCGGACCTCATGCAAGATTGGGTGTTCATGCATCACGGAATACCCCACTTTTACAATTGTATGGACGCGACACTAGGAGGCAAAAAAATGATCATTATGTTTATCATAATGCTACAACAATCGCTATGCCTAAAGGGTCTCCGACATCAACAACTCCAGAGAATTCTCACCCGACCATGAAAGGGGCCCAGGAGGTGTGCGAATCGACTGATGGGTTCGTACTCACATATGTGGACCATGTGTAGAATAGTAAATACACATCCAATTAACTCATTTAGTATAGTCGCCTAAGGAATTTAGACTAATATGGTAGGTCGTACACATGATTGTAATGTGTTTGCATCTAACTCCAATAGTGGGGTCACTTATTAGACATTTATGTTATATGGGCACAAAATAAGTTAAAAAGTCATGGATTACGAGGTAAAAAATTTAAATTTTTTATTTTTATTTTTTTTTAAGAAAACAAATTTAAAATAATAAAGGCAATAGGAAGGTGTAATAAACCATTAAGGATTAAAGAATTCTTGACTGAACTTAAAGTATTGAACTTCTCATTAAACATTCAAACTATCAATATTTTTTTATAGATCGCCATAGAAGTTGAATATCAATAATGACTTCTTTTTTTCGGTTGTATAATATACTTTCAATAATTGAACTTTTTTTTTTAGACCGTTAGAGGTTCTCGTTCCTTATAATAGCTTCTTTCTTTTTTTTTTCACCCTCGTTTAAGTTTATTTCCAACAAAACTCCCCCATAAACTTAAATGCTTCTACCATTTGTCATGCCAATCATCTTCTTGTATTTGTCGAGAAGTACTTTCGGTAGCGGTTTTGTAAAGATGTCCGCAACTTGATCCTGACTTGCTACATGCAACAATTCCACATTTCCTTCATTCACATGATGTCAGATAAAATGAAATCGAACGTAAATGTGTTTGCTTCTTTCATGGTTCACTGGGTTCTTGGCCAACTCAATTACTGATTTGTTGTCAACTTGTCTTACGGTTGCACCTCGTTGCTTTAGCTCCATCTCACTCAACAAATTTCTAAGCCATATTGCGTGGCACACACACCAAGATCCTGCTACATACTCACGATCGGTTGTTTTTTTGAAAGTCAAGTAAAAACTATGTTGTCCATGAAGAATACATAGCCCGATGTACTTTTCCGATCGTCTATGCTCTTCACCAATCACTATCAGAGTAACCAACTAACTTGTAATCTTCTGTTCTTGAGTAGAATAACCCAAGTGATAATGTTCCTTAGACGTATTGTAGGACTCGCTTCAACGCCTTCCAATGTGAATAAATTGGCTCCTCCATGAACCGACTTATTATGCCAACACTTAGTAAAAGATCTGGCCTTGTGCATGTAAGATATCGAAGGCTTCCCACCAGGCTTCAGTACCAATTTGCATCTACTCGTTCTCCTTCATCATACTTTAAGAGCTTTGCACCTGGTTCCATTGGTGTTGATACCGGGTTGCAATTTTCCATCTTGTACTTCTTCAAAATTTCGTTTGCATATTTCTCCTCTGATATAAAAATACCTGTTTCTCCTTATTTAACTTCCAAACTGAGGAAAAATTTCAACAAGCCCAAGTCTGTCATCTCAAATTCTCGCGTCATTGTGCTTTTGAATTCTTCTATCATTTCATCATTGTTGCCTGAGAAGATGAGGTCATCGACATAAAGAGCGACAAGTATCACATTACCTCCACTCTTCTTTATATAAAGTGAATGTTCGTGGGGACATTGCTTGTACCCGTTCTCCTTGAAGTATGTGTCAATACGAGTATTCCTTGCTCGCGGTGCTTATTTCAACTCGTAAAGCGCCTTCTTCAATTTAAGTACCTTCTTCTCTTCTCCAATTTTCACGTACCTAGGAGGTTGTTCAAGGTATACTTCTTCTTCAAGCACACCATTCAGGAATGCTGACTTGACATCTATTTGAAAGATCGGACATTTGAATTGGGTTACTTGGGAAATAATCAATCGGATTGTCTCCATTCTAGCGACAGAGCAAACACTTCGTCATAGTCAATTCCCGCCTTTTGCTTGTATCCCTTTGCAACAAGTCGCACTTTGTACCGCTCAATCTCGCCTTGACCATTCAACTTTTTCTTGAATACCCACTTCACACCTATGGGTTGACTTCCTTCCGGTAATTCTATCACTTCCCATATGTTGTTGCGATGGATCGCTTTAATCTCCTCATCCATGGCAGTTTGCCACTTCGTGTCTCGCACAGCCTCTTCAAAGCTGATATTTTCAGCATCTTCCAAAAGACATACAAGGTGTACCTCATCTGTTGAGTCATACAAATCTCGCAAACTTCGCATTTTGGGTTGTCGTGGTTCATCTTCATCATCGAAAATTTCTGAGTCTGTTGGTGTACTTGTTGGTGCAGTGACTGATGATTCTCCAACTTCGATATTGACTTCCGTCGAATTGTTCTAGTTTCATTCGCTTGCTTCATTTACTCGCACATCGCGACTTACTATCACAATCTTGCTAATCAGATCAACTAGTTTGTATCCTTTTGTCTTCTCATCATATCCATCTGAAGCGCTTGATCGAGTGGTTCCTCCTTCTTTTTCTTGCGTTACTCGTGTGCCTCGAGAGAACTGGCAAGCTCATCGACTGTAAACTTTGTCAGGTCCTGTGACTCTTCTATGGCACATATGACATTCTAGAAGTTGTTTATTAACGACCTCAAGATTTTCTCCACAACCAGCGTCTCGGGTAACATTTCTGCATTTCGATTTAGCTAATTCACCACGGTCTGTACACGTGTAATATAGTCATATACATTTTTTGACTTCTTCATCTTGATGGTCTCCAACTCGCCACACAAAGTCTAGAGACGCACCTGCTTGACTCGGTCGGTTCCTTTGAAACCTTTTCTAGACTGTCCCATGCTTCTTTTGAAGTAGTTTCCCTTGCAATCTTCTCAAAGCCCAACTCGTCAACAGCTCAGAACAGCATGTATAATGCTGCCTTATCCTTTGAACGTGCTTCCTTTAGCGCCTTGTTTTACGCTGCCGTATAACCCGTGGTATCAATCGATTCTTCGAAACCTTCTTTGACCACCTCCCATGTGTCTTGCGAACTGAGAAGAGCTTTCATTTGGATGCTCCAATTCTCGTAGTTCATCTTCGTCAGTCGTGGTAGCGACATTTGTCCAATCATGTTCGCTATCGGCTCTGTTACCAATTTGTAGAAAATAAATTTGCTCTGATACCAATTTGTTGAAATTAAAAGCCGCTCCGATACCAACTTGTAGAAAATAGACGCTCGCTCTAAGACTAACTCGTTTATATAACTCTCACGAAACTTTGAAGGGGGTGTCGATAGGGGAGAGACAAGGAGACAAAGAAAATCTTAAAAGCCTTTTTCTATTGCTTTGTGCTCTTTGCTCTGTTTGCTCTTTGCACCCTGTGCTATGATATTACAATCAGAGGTAAAGCCTATTTATAAGTTTTTGTAACGCTAAATATTACCATAACTATAGCACGTTTTTTCTTCCCACGTTTTCTCACCCATAAACCCCTCCTTTCCTAAAATACATATGACTTTTTTTTTAATGAATTTAAAAACAAAAAATAATAACCCTTCTTTCCTTTTTCTTTTTCTCTCTCATTTAAGTTTATTTACAACAACATGAGTCTCAACTATTCTCTTCAAAAGAGTGGGCTGTACAGTCAATCGAGCTAGTTGTGCCCAAATATCTTCCACTGCTACTACTGCAATCTCAGCTCGCTCGAAGTTTGCGTGCAGCTTGGACTCCTTCATGATTAATGTCGATGAATGAGCTGTCTCCATGCTTAGGGCATCTGCAACCACGTTGGCCTTCCTGGAGTGGTACTGAATATCAATGTCATAATCTTTGACTAGTTCCAACCATTGTCACTTGATGATGTTACTATAACACATGCGGAAGAAATTTGGATCTTAGGCACTCTAAGTACATCAATGATAGTAAATTAGCTATTATGTTCAAAAGCATTAAACCTCAATGAGTTTAAACTCGTGTCACTCTCACTCATGCAAATCTAAAGATAATTCTGAATAAACATGAGTTCATAGTTAGCTCGGGATTAAGATCGAGTTACCTAGGTCATCGAATGAAAAAATTAGTCTTAATAGTAAACGACAATATAAAGTGAGACTCGTCATACATTAAACAAGTCGTCAAACCTATTCGATAGTAAGACCACTCACATGGTTGGCCTTAGTCGGAATTCTCCCTAAATTCCATGGAATTATGTATACAACATTCCATTCCCTTGTCTTGTTACATAACATGGCTTACTTAAGCATTATGTAAGCGTATCATAGTTTCCAAGTCACCACATCCATGACATGCAAAGCTCTCAACACATTCATGGCATCTCAACTAACACGAATAGTAAGATTACTTACATCTCTGGCCTTGGTCGAAATCACTCGCGATAGGTTAACTCTAACGCCTAACTACTCCCTATAAAACCATATTATACACTTGCACTGACCTTAGATGGTTGAAACAAGGGCGGAAACGGCTGTAGAAGGATCAAAAATCTAGATTCGGTATATTATTTGTATACCAAGCTGCTAAGCAGAGTTCCCGAGAAGCCACATTGTAAAGCTAAGCTGTAGAATACAACGAAGTTGCCGACGAAGCCAAAGTACAGAGCCAACAAGTCAAGAGGTTACTTGCGGCGCACGACTTCTAGACGCTGGGTACGCAACAGAGTCAGTGTCCAAACATAGGTTGCAAGGCATGGGCCGTACGTTGGCTGAAGCGAGCTCACTAGTAGCCGAAGAACTTGACCCGTGATCCGCTGCCCTGTCTTCCTCACCCGAGAGTCCAAACAAACCCTACTCGTGGAACCCGACTACTATTGCCGATGGCACTGTCGTCGTACGTTTGTCCTTGCTGAGGCGTCTGTCCCTCTCGTTATGAAGTACCCGACATTGGTTCGCTCCTACCTAAGAAGTCACAAAGGTCCGAAGCCTTGGGACGTTATCGATTCCTCACCTCAATCTTTCTGCTTCTCTCTCACAGGTACAAAATGACTCAAAGGAAAAGAAAGCTACTTAGATACCTTAGAGTTTAATGTAGGAACTCAGGAAAATAGTACGTCCTATTAGTAACCTTCATCGTAAATCACAAAATTTCCGGCATTTTCTTTGTTTTTTTCTTAGAAACTCGTATTGTTTCAAAAACTCTTCTCATCAACATCTGAAATGTAGTGCCAATAGTTACATCGTTCTTAAAGTCAAACATGATTATCCGGCCAAAACACCTTGCACGAAGCATGTCCAAGATTTCTACTAAAGTTGCACCAAAATATTGCTGTCTAGAAAAAAAAAATCAACTTGAATTTTAAACTGTATTCGTAATGGTTATAAAAAAAAAATAATAATCAAGTCGTTTGAAAAGGCCCAAGAATTTCGGTGCACTGCCAGAATCCTCGCACCTTCTACCCACGTGCCCTCCCCAACACGAAGTATACACAAAATGAAGCCATGCCCCAGTCGTCCCTCACAACACATCCCTAAATTAAAGGAAATGCAAGTAATAGAGAAGATGAACGATTATTGTGGTTTTCCGATGAACGCAAATTGGTGATTTCAATCGTTGAGTCCTATGGTTTCTAAGTAACCCAGTAGTTACAAACGAAAATAGTACGTGCTATTTGTAACCCACTATTAGTAACCTAGGGTTTAATGTGGGGACTCAGGCAAACCGAACCGCAACCTCTGTTTTAAAATCGCCCTCAATCTCCCCTTGATATATAGATGATATTTCCATCTATTGGAGAAGGAAGCATAGAGAAAAAGATCGACATAAAGAGATTGTATTCATGGTGGGGAGGGGAAATTACAGACGAGCGTCAGATGTTTCAGAAATCTGAAATGAAGAATTGGTCTGCAACGGTAGTCACATCCATGGCTTTGTGAATTCGTAGGGGAGGGAGGAAAGATAGGAAGAAGGAAAAAGGGATCAAAAGTCGACGGTGAGGAGCTCTCGAGAAGAGAGAAAAAAATTTCGAAAAATTCACATACAGTTGTGTAGAGAAGAAATTTCAATCGGGTCAGGTCAGATTCTTGTAAACCATGAGTACAACCCCTCACTCAAATTAAGACAAACCCAAGGCTCGACCCAAGACTAGTGCGAAGCCCAGTAGTTACAAACAAGGCCCTTACGCCCACTTGCAATGCTCGGCCCACCTGCAACATCGATCGCTGGATTCATTGCAACTATTCGGCCCAATCGCGTCCAGTACCATCGGACACAACCTTTGCACCGTAGGAACAACCCAAGAGAACGACAAAAACTCTGTTCCTTGACCCGATTCACGACCCACACACGCATCTTCTCCATCAAGTGATACTTGTTGTGCATGCTGGCGTTGAATCCTTTAGCTCAGTTGGCTCAACGCAGCTCGACTCGACTCGGTGTAGCTTATCGACTCAAAACTCTGTCATTCGGCTCGGTATAGACATTTTGATACTTGTTTCTACATGTTTTACGCTCCCAGAGATAAATTGGACCTTAATTAAGGAAATTAAGATAAGTATAACATCTTATTTCAAAGTTCATGTTTATTTAGGTTAGAAATGTGAGTTATTACTGAAAATGAGATGGACGTACGAATAGAAAGAAACTTCCGATGATACTTGGAGCAACATCGGGAAACAGAATCCAATTGTACTCAAGTATAAGGAGAAGGCTTGCTAAGGCAAACCAAGTAACTAACCTTACTATTGTTTCGGTTAAAAGTTGATGTTTGTATGATGACACGTGTAACGACCCAAAATTTTCTACTTAATTTAAGGTCGCTACTGTATACATATCATAAACATTGAATGCGGAATTACTTCATTTAAATCCCATAAAACGTAACCTTTATCTTAAAACACAGCCATGGACTTATGTGTTTCGAAAACACCCTTAAAACAACACAACAAAAGGCTAAATAAAATAAATAAATGTTTAAATTAAAAACATCCTATTCTAGTCCAAGTCTAGGAAAATAAATATCACTACCCTATGCATATGCTATACTATGGTCTCGAGTTGCGATCCCGTAGTTAGCCGTACAGGAATGGCTTGCCTTAACCTGAAAAATGTAGTAGCACATGGCTTGAGTATTCAGAGAAATACTGAGTAAGTAACGCCACTATTGGAGGTTAAATGCAAGAACATGCGAATGGAATGACGGGACCTAATCCATTTTCCTACGGTACTGTCCTAACGAGTAATTTGGATGTGTACTATATATTCTACACACAGCCCATATGTGCGAGTATGGAATCACCACTCAGTTCGCACACTGCTGGGCAACCTTTCTTGTTAGGTGAGCATACTTTGGAAGCTCCTTAGGCTAGACACCCGTTAGAACTAGTAACTGTCACGACAACATTAGGTTAACCATAATGATCATACCCCTGCCTGATCGTCGCAGGGTTATGATAAATGTGACTTTGTGGTGTAAGGATGTGTTGAGGAGAGATAATTGTGGGAAGGAAAGCTATGATAAAAATGACATGATACCAAGAAAAATTGGAATAGGTTGTCTTACATGATAATGAAAAAAAAATGTTGGGATCTCATGCATCATTGTGTGTTCATGCATCAGGGAATAGCCTTCTTTTATGATGGAACAGACATGTACACTTCGAGGAAGAAAAATGACCATTATATTTATCATAATGATACGACGGTTGCTACGCCTAACGAGTGTCCGACATCAAAAACTTCAGAGAATGCTCGCCCGATCATGAAAGGGGCCCACGAGGTGTTCGAATCGACTGGTGAGTTCATACTCGCATGTGTGGACCGTTTGTATAATAGTAAATACACATCCAATTAACTCCTTAAGTATGGCCACATAGGAATAGAGAATGATACGATAGGTTCTACACATGACTACATGTGTTTGTATCTAACCCCAATAGTGGAGTCACTTACTGAGTATATGGTCACTTACAATATTCTTAGTTGAACAGAAGCATATGGGGGTTGTATTGGAAATTTATGTCATATGGGTACAAATTAAGTTAAAAAGTCATGGAATTAGAGATTAAAAATTTGAACTTTTTAATTTTTTTTTTTTTTAACAAAAAAAAAATAATAATAAATAATAATAATAAAAAGAACAACCAAGACTATATGAAGAGGTATAAACCATGAAGAATGAAAGAATTCTTGACTTTTGAACTTAAAAAGTATTAAACTTCTAAACCAACTATAATTATTTTTTTATAAATCGTCATAGAAGTTGAATATCGATAATCACTTTTTTTCGTGTGGTATATTATACTTTCAATGATTGAATCTATTTTTTTATTTAAAAAAAACTATCGATTATATAAATTTAGATATATATATATATATATATATATATATATATATAAAAGATGGTGTCGTTGAAAATTTGGCAGCATGCAACACCCTTATTTACCTAAATCATTCGACTTCTACTTGCAATAGACCATTAGAGGTTCTCCTTCCTTATAATTAAGAATAGTCACTTTCCAAAGAGACCAACACATAGAGGCAATTAAACAACAAATCACCTTCCTTATAATAGAAATTGGAGAGATAAACAAGTGAATACATTAAAAGTTGATGCAAAAGTAAACAACAAATCACATAGAGACAATTCATAGCATTCATTTTTTATGTGTTTAGAATCTGTAACGACCTTAGATTCTTATTTAACCTAAAGTCACTGTTGTATACATATCATAAACATTTTATGGGAAAATACTATATTCAAAACTTTATCAAAAAAATTTGTGGTGGACTTACATGTTTTCTAGAAGTTTAAAATAAAATACAAAAAATTGAAATAACATAAAGTAAAATGGCCCTAGACTAACCTATATGCTACAAAATTAAATGCATACCTATATGCTACAAAATTAAATGCATACTAACTTATACTAATGTATAATCTACGAAATTAAAATTTTGCAAACTCCCCTATGCATGTGTCATGGTTTCCTGAGTTGCAATTCCACCGTCAGCCGTACAAGGGAGCCTTGCCTTTACCTAAAAAAATAAGAGTAGCACACGACTTGAGTATTTTGATAAATACTTAGTAAGTGGCCCGGGGTTAGATGCAAGCACATACAATCATGAGTGGGACCTTTCATATTAGTCTATGTTTCTTAGGCAACTATCCTAAGCCAGTTAATTTGATGTGTATTTAATGTTCTACTCATGATCTACACGTACGAGTACAAACCCACCTGTCAGTTCGCACACCTCTTGGACCCCTTTCTTGTCAGGCGAGCATTATCTTAGAGCGGTTGATGTTGGACACCCGTTAGGAATAGCGACCTTCATAGCATTATAACAAATATAATGACCATTTCCTTGTCTTGTAGTGTACGCATTCGTACCATTGTAAAAGATGAAGGGGTATCCCCCGGTGCATGAACACACAATGATACATGAGGTCCCAACATTTTTTCTTTCATCATGCTGTACAACAAAACCTCTAGCATTTTTCTTTATATAATATGATTCTATCATAACTTTCCATGCATATATTGGGGTTGTGCATTATGTCAATTGATCACATTGCTTGTCAATCATATCATATCATATATCTCTTCATGTCAAACATATGTCATATCATAAACTTTTCATGTCTTCTAACGTATCATATAACATCATATCACATCACAAAATAACATCATCATACAATATAGTCACAACATCATAAAAATAAAGCATAAATGATATGTGCAAGGACTACTAGGCACGTGTCATCATACATCAAACAAGTCGTCCAACGTAGCAGATAGTAAGACAACTTATTTGATTGGCCGTAGTCAACTTTTTTCTAAATTCGAGTATGTTTACTTTTCGTCCCTCAAAATTGCTCCAAGTATGATCGATTGTCGTTTCCTATTAGAACATCCATCTTGTTTCGTTAGTAACTTAAATTTCTTAACTCAATTTAACATAAGCCAGAAAATAGAACCTTACACTGACCTCTCAAGACAACTCATCGAGTGTTGGATTGTTTTCATAATCAATTCTCACAAAAGAATGGTCTTGCAATTTTTCAGCTATAAAAGTCGATAGCAATGATGTCAAAGTGACCATGACACTGTCAGCATATTTCACCAAGCTCAAAGCACTCTAGGATGAATTGGAAGCGCACCGCAGACCATTTACCTATAATGATTGTCAAATACATGTTGATCAATGGGAAGAAGATAAGTTGATACAACTACTCATGGAGATCAATGAGTCTTATAATACGGTGAGATCTATCATATTGATGATGACTTCATTACCTAATGTGATACAAGCCTATTTATTACTTGTACAAGAAGAGATGCAACGTCAGGTAACTCTTGTACAAGTATAGATCTATATAGCTAATTATTATCCCACCGGCATAATAATTAGCTATATAGATTATCCACTAGGTGGTGCCATCAGCTCAGCCCACAATCATCCCTCTACTATCTCTCATAATGACCGCATTAGAGAGACAAAAGAGGCCGATTATCCAAGACGTGATAGTTAGTAAGGGAATATAGATTTTAAGGGAATCGTTGAATCCCGATGTCTTAGAGATTTTCAAAAGTATAATCGAGGTGAATACAATTTCCACTAAGGCTGGGCTAGAGGTGATTGATACAACCTTCCAATAGATGAATTGTTAAGATGCCTATCACGTTTATTATTTCACATACATGAACATTTATTGTGGATGAGCACTCAATGTATGATGACATGAGCGAGGGGACATTTACATTGCCTCAATTTAAAGACTCATTTGTCTAAAAGTAATATAAGCAAGATAACCAAAGGGTTGATAAGTGTATCTTAGAATTTAACAAGTTTACCATGTTTGCAACAAAGTTTGTTGATATCGAGAAGAAGTAGAAATATCAACTTATTTTAGGTCTATGATAGGAAATCCAAGGGTTCATGGTGGCCCGAGTATTTTCACGTATGCCATTGCTTTGTGAGTAGCAATCCGGATGGATATGTATAGTAAAAAAAGTAAGCTTGAGACTATCCAAGCTTCTTCAAGATAGAGGAGGAGGTCGTAAAGAAATTCCTCTCGATTTAATTGGTGAACACGAGGACAATTAGGTAAACCCAGTCAGGCTAAAAAACAAGACAAGCTATTATGCCAAAAATGCAACTGTGGACACGAGGATGAGTGTTTGGTGGCACGGTCCTACATTTTTTATCGTGTAGCGTCGTGACTTTGACATGCTCACGACTAGCCTTAAGGAGAATTAAGCCCATATATATTTTTTGCCCCGGCTTTGTGGCTTCGTCGGACCTTAGGCGAGGTTTGTCTTCGCCAATCGAACATCGCTTGTGCGGAATCCAAGCTTGTTCAACCACACACGCCGCTTGCGCGTGCATGTTCAATCGTCTGCGACACATCTGACTTTCCTTTACTCTAGGCCAAGTCATTCGACTTGACCTTGCCTCTACTCGGGCCAAGGTCTCTAAATGCAACATCACATTTCATCTTTGATGGTGTTAATATAACACATAGCGGAAGCAATTTGGATCTTAGGCACTTTTAGAACATCAATTATAGTAAATAACTAGCATGTTCATAAGTATTAAAACTTAATGAGTTTGAATACTAACCTTTTGTAGTTCAAATTCCTTTTTATTCACGAACCGGTTTCGAACCACCACTAGTGTCTTCTCCACTATCCTCCGGCCTCCACTATCCTCCGGCCTTAGAACGGGATTGTGGAATCCGATGAGTGACTAAACTTGGGAGGGATTTTGTATATATGAAGAGAGTGTCTTCACCAAGAAAGACCTTCTATGTACCATGATCAATCTATTTATAGAGTTATGTTTTGCATGAACGTTTGAGTTCACCAAATTTTGACACTCAAAATTCCACTAAAATTTGTGGGGTTTATTTGGCAAGCATGCAAGTTTGGTTAAACCAAATTTTGACACCTCAAAATTCCACTAATATGGATTTTTCCATCCGTTGAAGTTTGACTTTCTTCATTTTAATTCATTAATTAATTTGAATAATTTATTTCAAATTAAAGTAATATTAAATGATTAATTAACCTATCTAATTAATATTTAATATTAATTCAAATGCCAATCCCAATCAATTCTGACACATATTTGATTAAGATATTTAAATCTTATTTAAATATCTTAAATTCTCTCTTTTTGTTTAATTCGTAAATAAAACAAAAATGCGGTTAAATATATCGTATATATGTAGCGCATATTCCCTAATTTGAATTCGAACACTTTGATCTCACTCGTCACAGTGTTTTATGGTTTAGTCTGATATGAGCTAGCAGAGGGACCTAATGGACCTATAGATCATGGGCTCCAACGATCCAAGATTAACCGGTTAAACTCATTAACCTTGTTAACCAACATTCGTTAACTACTAGGACACTCCACTATAGCCTAGTAGTTGCACTCCCCTCACTATAGATATATTTCTGTCCATTTGATATAACCATGATTAGTAAGTCGATCCTTCACAGGTTGTTCGTAACTAGAGCTGGGTCAATTTACCGTTTTACCCCTAAAGTTACTTCTTGTTCCTTATGTCTCACTGATCCTCTAATGAACAATTGGTTTGTGGTCCAACCAGTAAACCGAATCCCTCTCAGGCCAATGAGAGGGTGGGGCCCCTTGTTCAAGACCTGGAGTCAGTGCTTAAGGGAACTACCTTTCTTCTATCCCTAAAAGTGGGTAGGAGTGAATTCCGTCTTGCACCCCACGTCCCCAGCCATTCACCCAGTCTTACCCCTGAAATGGGAGGCCTGTTGAGTCGGCGAACTAGAGCCACTCTCACCCATGCAAATCTAAGGATAATTCCGAATAAACAGGAGTTCATGGTTAGCTCAGGATTAAAACCGAGTTACCTAGGTTATCGAATGAAAAGAAAATCAGTCTCAACAGTAAACGACTTTATAAAGTGAGAGTGGTTTTCTTCATGGTCCGATCTTATGCAATACTCATTGCATAGGACGCCCCCACTCACATGTCTCCACATGCACAATTTAGTGATCGCATTGTTTATATCATATACAAAAGTGGGCCGCATCCATAGTGTCCCCAGAATAAGGTACTCAGCCTTATCCTTATACTATAGATCATTTTGACTATATACTTGAACTTGATCCACTCTTATGTCTCTACATATAGTTCAAGTAGTCATACTATAGCCAGAGTGTTCTTAGTTTATTGGATTTAGATTAATGATCGTAAAGTTCACTTTATTCAATAACAATTTTTTCTGAATAAACAACAATAATAACTTTATTGAAAATAGAATATATCTTTGTTTACAAACTATGAGTTTTAGGACATAAAACCCAACAAACTTCCACTTGGACTAAAACTCTAGTGGGGTTTTATAACGTTGAGTAGAGAGAAAGACATAAATACAATAAACTAGGGCATCACATACTCATGCCTTTTTTTCCACTTGCCCTAGATTACATAACTCATAGTCCTAGACTCACTAGGTGCCCCTCAAACACTTCAGCCGTGACGGGCTTTGTAAATGGATCAGCAATGTTGTGTTCTGAAGCTATCTGTGTGACGATCACATCTCCTCGTTGCACAATCTCCCTTATGAGATGATATTTGCGCTCAATATNCTTTGTGGCTTCGTCGGACCTTAGGCGAGGTTTGTCTTCGCCAATCGAACATCGCTTGTGCGGAATCCAAGCTTGTTCAACCACACACGCCGCTTGCGCGTGCATGTTCAATCGTCTGCGACACATCTGACTTTCCTTTACTCTAGGCCAAGTCATTCGACTTGACCTTGCCTCTACTCGGGCCAAGGTCTCTAAATGCAACATCACATTTCATCTTTGATGGTGTTAATATAACACATAGCGGAAGCAATTTGGATCTTAGGCACTTTTAGAACATCAATTATTGTAAATGACTAGCATGTTCATAAGTATTAAAACTTAATGAGTTTAAATACTAACCTTTTGTAGTTCAAACTCCTTTTGCCTCACGAACCGATTTCGAACCACCACTAGTGTCTTCTCCACTATTCTCCGGCCTTAGAACGGGATTGTGGAATCCGGTGAGTGACTAAACTTGGGAGGGATTTTGTATACGTGAAAGAGAGTGCTTGTGAGAGGTTTTTCATCAAGATGAAGAATCCCTTCCAAGTATCATGATCACTCTATTTAAAGAGTCAAGTTTGCATGTTCATGCAAACTTGAGATCACCAAATCTTGACACTTAAAATTCCACTCAAATGTTTGAGATTATGTGGCAAGCATGCATGTTTGAGTTAACCAAATTTTGACACTCAAAATTCCACTCAAACTTGTGGGGTTTATTTGGCAAACATGCAAGTTTGGTTAAACCAAATTTTGACACCTCAAAATTCCACTAACATGATTTTTCCATTAGATGAAAGTCAACATTTTGACTTTCTTCATTTTAATTAGATGAAAGTCAACATTTTGACTTTCTTCATTTTAATTCAACAATTAATTTGAATAATGAATTTCAAATTAAAGTAACATTAAATAATTAATTAAACTATTTAATTAATATTTAATATTAATTCAAATGCCAATCCCAGTCAATTCCGACACATAATTGATTAAGATATTTAAATCTTATTTAAATATCTCAGATTCTCTCTTTTCGTTTAATTCGTAAATAAAATAAAATTGCGGTTAAATATATCGTATATATGTAGCGCATATTCCCTAATTTGAATTCGAACACTTTGATCTCACTCGTCACACTGTTCTATGGTTTAGTCCGATATGAGCTAGCAGAGGGACCTAATGGACCTATAGATCATGGGCTCCAACGATTCAAGATTAACCGATTAAACTCATTAACCTTGTTAACCAATATTCGTTAACTACTAGGACACTCCAGTACAGCCTAGTAGTTGCACTCCCCTCACTATAGATATATTTCTGTCCATCTGATATAACCATGATTAGTAAGTCGATCCTTCACAGGTTGTTCGTAACTAGAGCTGGGTCAATTTACCGTTTTACCCCTGAAGTTACTTCTTGTTCCTTATGTCTCACTGATCCTCTAATAAACAATTGGTTTGTGGTCCAACCAGTAAACCGAATCCCTCTCAGGCCAATGAGAGGGTGGGGCCCCTTGTTCAAGACCTGGGGTCAGTGCTTAAGGGATACCTCTCTTCTATCCCTAGAAAAGTGGGTAGGAGTGAATTCCGTCTTGCACCCCACGTCCCCAGCCATTCACCCAGTCTTACCCCTGAAATGGGAGGCCTGTTGAGTCGGCGAACTAGAGCCACTCTCACCCATGCAAATCTAAGGATAATTCCGAATAAACAGGAGTTCATGGTTAGCTCAGGATTAAAACCGAGTTACCTAGGTTATCGAATGAAAAGAAAATCAGTCTCAACAGTAAACGACTTTATAAAGTGAGAGTGGTTTTCTTCATGGTCCGATCTTATGCAATACTCATTGCATAGGACACCCCCACTCACATGTCTCCACATGTACAATTTAGTGATCATATTGTTTATGTCATGTACAAAAGTATATGGTATTCAGCCTTATCCCCATACTATAGATCATTTTGACCATATACTTGAACTTGATCCACTCTTATGTCTCTACATATAGTTCAAGTAATCATACTATAGCCAGAGTGTTCTTAGTTTATTGGATTTAGATTAATGATCGTAAAGTTCACTTTATTCAATAACAATTTTTTCTGAATAAACAACAATAATAACTTTATTGAAAACAGAATATGTTTTGTTTATGAACTAAGAGTTTTAAGNCTCCCACTACGTCGAGGCATTCTCAACTTTTGAGAAGGATGTGATTGACCAGAAGTGTCAGCTCCATCAACAACTCTGGTTGAACGACCAGCTTGATCAACAACTCTTGTTGTTTTATCAGTAACTTCTTTAGAAATCTCACTTAATACTAGTTTGCTGCGAGGTTGATGATTTCTTACGTGGTCTTGCTCTAAGAATGTAGCGTTCGTTGATACAAACACTCTATTTTCTTGAGGATCATAAAACAAACCACCTTTCGTCTCTTTGGGGTATCCTACGAATAGACATAATTTTGAACGACGTTCTAATTTCTTGGAGTTTTGCAACAACTACACATGTTCTCTAATTCAGGTCCCTTCTTTCATACGGTAGTTGTAAATGTATTTTATTGCGTCATGTCTAAGGGAGAAGGACGGTTGTCCAAACATCCCTTTTAGAGATTCCATAATCTCTTTAGCAGTACCCATAACATCGTGTTTCTTAGCCAAAACATCAGATATGCTGGCTAGAATGTACACTCGGGCTTTGTCATTTGCCTTTATCCATCTGTCATATGCATCCCGAGCTGTTCGGTTTGCATTTGAGCTGGGGTTTGGAGGACATTTCTCAATTAAAACAAACCTTAAATCATTAATTACGAGTATTGTGTTTAGGTTTGATTTCCAAGTTGCGTAATTGCCGTCGTTTAATTTCTCAGAAGCGAGTAATTGTACTATTGAGTTTGTCATGCTGTGATATAAAGAAAATTCTATTAGTGATTTGACTTAATCCTGCTTAATCCAATCAGTTTTAGAAAATCGTAATAATGTACCCAAATCATTATTAATTTGCAACGATACTTTAGTGAGTTAGAGCAACTGCTACCGAGGGGCAGTCAATCACTCATTCACTAAACCAAGACATTCTTGACTTAAACACTAATCCCAGAATAACTCTCATTCACTAAACCAAGACATTCTTGAGTTAAACACTAATCCAAGAATAACTCTTAGTAATTCTTCGCAAGTGTGACCCACCAATTTTAGACCTCAGAGATTTGTCCTAACAACGCTATTGAATGAAAAGGCCAAAGTTGGGAATGGACCTAAGAAATCCTATCCATTTCTGGAGTTTGCGTTGTTCCGACTCCCATGTTACGACCCTCCGAATGGGTAGTTGCTCTAGGGCAACATGCAGGCGGAACATGGGAATCTCACGGTGCAACCTAGTGGTGGAGACCATAGGACGTGTTGACTTCCTTCTCCCACTTACTATAAATACTTTCTCAATTCCCCTTGTTATTGACTCATGCAAATACCTTCCGAATGGAGGACACTCCCAAGGCAACACGAGGCCAAGCATAAATCTCACGGTGTGAATTTTTCAGAGAGCGTGAAAGGAAAACAATGTATCTCATATACCTTTTTCCTCCCACTCAGTATTTTAGACAGTTGGGTATACTCATTACTTAGGTATATTCCAGCTAATTGAATATAACTTAAGTCTAGGTGATTTTTCTAAATCTTAAATCACTTAAGCATGCTCATAAAACTCGGCTAACTAAGCTCAAGTACTGGTCCGATCTCCAGGTAGTAGGTGTTCCGTAAACCGTCAACTTAAGTACCTTCAGCCTTAGACAAGATCGTACCAGGTGAGCTTTCTTGTAACCGCAATTTTATAAGACATCGGCCTATTTTAACTGTTAAAATTGATCGTGCTCGGTTCTTAACCCTTAGTGAGCATGCACTTATCTTTATTATAGATTTTAACGTCTACCTCATTTTATGACGTTGAAAATAACCTATAACATGCTTTATATAACAATTTATATAATCATCCATTCCATGCAATAATATAACAATTTATATCTATCACTCATGGAACCCTAAGACATGCATACTATACATTATAACACTTATAACATACTTGGAATGCATGAAACATGCTTAGCCTATGGTGGGATTTTAAATTTATATGACTTACTTTATGCATATACATTTTCTATTTAATTAAACATAATTAATTAAACCCACTAAACTGGATTGGTTTTGGCATTTTAAAGCAAGCAATTAACTAAATTATTACATTAATAATTAAAAATAACTTGAACCTCTCCTGAGGATCACGAACTGGGCGAACCAACCCTTAAAAATGTTGAACTAGACGTCAACTGCAGAAAAAACACCCGACCCGCCTCTTCAATTTTTGATCAATTACAACCTAAAATGGACTCTAATGACTTCATAAAAATTACAGACCTTTCTTCACTCATTAAAGCCCATACACGTTAGGCTTTCTGGAAATGCCTACAAAATTTCATTCATTAAATAGTACCCACCATGCTCAAATTAATGTAAATAAAGTGCCTAAAACCTGGCTCTGATACCAATTGATTGTGTTAATATAACACATGCGGAAGCAATTTGGATCTTAGGCACTCTAAAGTACATCAATTATAGTCAATTAGCTAGCATGTTCAAAAGCGTTAAAACTCAATGAGTTTGAATACTAACCTTTTGTCGCCCAAATTTCTTTTTTCTCACGAACCGGTTTCGAACCACCACTAGTGTCTTCTCCACTATTCTCCGGCCTTAGAACGGGATTGTGGAATCCGGTGAGCGACTAAACTTGGGAGGGATTTAGTATATATGAAGAGAGAGAGTTTGTTAGAGGTTTTTCTCAAGGTTTCTCCGAAGACCTTCCACGTACCATGATCACTCTATTTATAGAGTCATGTTTGCATGTTCATGCAAATTTGAGTTAACAAAATTTTGACACTCAAAATTCCACTCAAATTTGTGGGGTTAAACCAAATTTTGATACCTCAAAATTTCACTAACTCAAAGATGGATTTTTCCATTAAATGAAGTCAACATTTTGACTTTCTTCATTTTAATACAAGAATTAATTTGATTAATTTATTTCAAATTAGAGTAATATTAAATGATTAATTAAACTATTTAATTAATATTTAATATTAATTCAAATGTCAATCCCAATCAATTCCGACACATATTTGAATAAAATATTTAAATCTTATTTTAAATATCTCCCATTCTCTCTTTTTGTTTAATTCATAATTAAAACAAAATGTGGATAAATATATCGTCTATATTTAAAGTTTATTCCCTAATTTAAATTCGAACACTTCGAACTCACTCGTCACACAGTTCTAAGGTTTAGTTCGATATGAGCTAGCTGGGGGACCTACTGGACCTACACATCATGGGCTCCAACAATCCGAGATTAACCGGCTAAACTCATTAACCTTGTTAACATACATTCGTTAACTACTAGGACACTCCACTATAGCCTAGTAGTTGCACTCCCCTCACTATAGATATATTTCTGTCCATTTGATATAACCATGATTCGTAAGTCGATCCTTCACAGGATGTTCGTAACTAGAGTTGGGTCAATTTACCATTTTACCCCTGAAGTTACTTCTTGATCCTTATGTCTCACTGATCCTCTAATGAAGAATTGGTTTGTGGTCCAACCAGTAAACCGAATCCCTCTCAGGCCAATGAGAGGGTGGGGGCCCCTTGTTCAAGACTTGGAGATAGTGCTTAAGGGAACTGTTAGGTTATGGAGTTTGCTCTCTTATTTATAGCTTAGTCAACGGTTATATCCGGTAAATCTATATTTGGCAAAGTTATATCCGGTTATATAGCTATATATAGTAGATGGTTAAATCTGGTAAAGTTATATTAGATGTTTAAATCTGGTAAAGCTATATATAGTAAACTGAACTATATATATATCTCGTCCGGTAGAGCTTTGAAAATGTACTTTTTCTATTCTCTGTATTCTCTCTTATACATACTCATCAATACAAATCCTTTAGCCAGAATTCTCCTTGCATTTTCTCTCTCCTATTTCTTTTTGTTCATCTAGATCGAGTGTGTGCGTTGTTGTGCGACCCTACAACTGGTATCAGAGCTAGGTGGAAGTCAACACAATCTGTGAAGATGGAAAGTTCAAAGATTGGAATTGAGAAGTTCGATGGATCCGATTTCAATTTCTGGAAGATGTAGATTGAAGATTATCTGTACTAGAAAGATCTTCATGAACCCTTGTTGGGAGTGATGCCGGATACCATGACCACGGAGCAGTGGAAGCTCAAGGATTGAAAAGCCTTAGGGATGATCTGGTTGACGCTATCCAGAAACGTGGCATTTAACATCATCAAGGAGAAGACAACGTCAGATCTGATGAAGGCGCTATCGAATATGTATGAAAAACCGTCGGCTATGAACAAGGTGTATTTGATGCGGAGATTGTTCAATCTACAGATGTCTGAAGGTGGATCTGTTGTGGATCATATAAATGAATTCAATATGATTGTAAGTCAACTGAGGTCGGTCAAAATTAATTTTGAAGATGAAATTAAAGCATTGATTTTGATGTCATCTTTACCCTAGTCGTGGGATACTGTTGTTGCCGCAATCAGCAGTTCCCGAGGATCTAATAAACTAAAGTTTGATGAAATTCAAGATGTAGTTCTCAGCAAAAGTACTCACAAACGAGAAATTGGAAATTCATCTGGTAGTACTCTCAGTCTTGACCAATGGGGAAGAAGTAAACCGAATGGCCTAAATATATGGCGATCAAAATCAAAGAACTGAGAAAAATGTCCAAATAGACCAAACGTAACGTGTTGGAATTGTGGATAAAAAGATCACTTTCGAACAGGTTGTACAAGACCAAAGAGGAAGCATAATCACAAATCTGGAGATGATGATGATTCTATAAATTCAGCAGAAGACATTGGGGATGCTCTAGTTCTCAGCGTGGACAATTCGATTGAATCCTGAATTTTGGATTCAGGTGCATCTTTTCATTCTTCTCCAAATAAAGAGTTGTTCCGGAATTTCAAGTTTGAAAATTTCAAGAAGGTGTATATTGCCAACAACAAAGATTTGGAGATTAAAGGAAAATGAGATGTTTGCATAAAAACTCCAGTAGGAAATCAGTGGACATTAAAGAATGTCAGATATATTCCTGGTCTCAAGAAGAACCTGATCTCTATTGGTCAGTTGGACAACACAAGTTATGCAACAGAGTGAGGAAAGAGTTCATGGAAGATTCTGAAGGGATGCTACGGTAGTAGCACGTGGCACAAAATCTGGAACCTTATACACCACTGCAGGGTGTATGAACATAGCTGCTGTTGCTGAGAGTGCTTCAAATTCATGTCTATGGCACAATAGACTTGGACATATGAGCGTGAAATAAATGAAGATGCTGGCTGAAATCTGTTGATGTGGGTCGTTGTGAGAACTATGTTATGAGCAAGCAGAAACGAGTTAGTTTCACAAGGACTGCCAGAGAAATGAAGAAAGTGCAGTTGGAAATGGAACCAGACATGGAGCAAGGTTCGAAGACAACGAAGCAAGTGGGAGTTGAGCTTGAGTTGCAGGAAAACTCACTTAGTGATGTTGTAGCAGATACTTATGAAACTCCTGAGACTATTGTTGAAGAACCAGAAGTGGAGCAAGGTTCCAAAACCACGAAGCAAGTAGAAGTTGAGCTTGAGTTGCAGAGAAACTCACTTAATGATGTTGTAGCAGATACTCATAAAACTCCTGAGTCTACTGCCGAGGAACCAGATGTGGAGCAAGGTTCCAAGACCACGAAGCAAGTGAGAGTTGGGCTTGAGTTGCAGGAAAACTCACTTAGTGATGTTGGAGAAGATACTCATGAAACTTCTGAGACTATTGCTGAGGAACCAGATGTGGAGCAAGTGACACCTGAACTGGTGTTGAGAAGATCATCCAGTACTATCAGAGTACTAGATATGTATGTACCTTCATCACACTATCTGTTGCTAATGAAAGGGAACCACAACCCTTTGAGGAGGCCCTACAGTTGGAGGATACAACCAAGTGGGAGCAAGCCATGGATGATGGGACGTCTAGGCTTCAAAAATGCGTTGTACTGAGGCTGAGTACGTGGCAATAGCTAAAGCTGGAAAGAAGACGATATGGATGACTGACTATTTGGAAGAACTGGGCAAGAAGCAGCACGAAAAGATTCTTTATAGAGATAGTCAGAGTGTCATACAGTTTGTGAGAAACCCGGTCTATCATTTAAAGATAAAACACGAAAGGCAATACGATTTCACTTGCAGGTTAGTGGAAGATGGTGATGTGTTTTGAGAAGATAGAGGGTGCAAAGAATCCAACAAACATGTTGACAAAATGTGTGGATGTTGGAATATTGAGGTTGTGCAAAACCTCAATTGGTATGGTGCAGTGAAGATATTCATGATAGTTTGAGAATGAAATTCTTGGTTGACTGGATCAGTCTCCAAGTGGGAGAATTGTTAGGTTATGGAGTCTTCTCTATTATTTATAGATTGGCCAACCGTTATATCCGGTAAAACTATGTTTGGTAAAGCTATATCTGGTAAATCTATATATAGTAAATAACTATATATAGTAAATGGTTAAATCTGGTAAAGCTATATATAGTAAATAGCTATATATATATATATGGTTAAATCTTGTAAAGCTATATATAGTAAACTGAGGTATACATGTTAAACCAAAGTTTTACGCTCAAAATTCCACTCAAATTTGTGAGATTATGTGGCAAACATGCAAGTGTGGTTAAACCATATATTGACACTCAATATTCCACTAACACAAACATGGATTTTTCCATTAAGTGAAGTCAACATTTTGACTTTCTTTATTTTAATTCAACAATTAATTTAAATAATTAATTTCAAATAAAAATAATATTAAATGATTAATTAAACAATTTCATTAAAATTTAACATTAAATCAAATGTCAGTCCCAATCAATTCGGACACATATTGATTATAAATCACTGTTCATAATTAAAATATTTAAATCTTATTTTAAATATCTCCAATTCTTTCTTTTTGTTTAATTCATAATTAAAACAAAATGCGGATAAATATATCGTCTATATTTAAAGTATATTCCCTAATTTAAATTCGAAACTTCGAACTCACTCGTCACACTGTTCTAAGGTTTAGTTCGATATGAGCTAGCAGGGGGACCTAATGGACCTACAAATCATGGGCTCCAACAATCCGAGATTAACCGGCTAAACTCATTAACCTTGTTAACATACATTCGTTAACTACTAGAACACTCCACTATTCCTAGTAGTTGCACTCCCCTCACTATAGATATATTTCTGTCCATTTGATATAACCATGACTAGTCAGTCGATCCTTCACAGGTTGTTCGTAACTAGAGCTAAGTCAATTTATCGTTTCATATACCTACCGGTGACGGTGCATTTGCTGGAGGACCATGGACGTACCTTAGACCTACATCGTAGGCCAATGTACATGATCTAGGACCTAACGCTTTGATACCAACTATAACTCTAATATTTTTTTTAACCTAATTAGCAAAGTTACCTTGCATTCATAAGGCAAAAATGCGAAAACTCATATAAAACAACCTTAATAACAACAACATGACTTTTATAATCAGGTTCATAACACGAAGGATCAACCTAACTCGGGAATCCACCAACGACTAACTAGGAAAAATAAATGCAATTATTTATTATTAAAATGAAATCTCGAACAGAGCATCTATTGTCCTACAAGCCCTCCCTTTAACTTCCATGGCCTTCGCAATGTTCACCGTCAACCGTACAGGGGAGCCTTACCTTTACCTGAAAATGTACATAGCACGTGGCTTAAGTATTTTATAAAATAATTAGTAAGTTGCCCCACTGTTGGGGTCAGGTATACAATACACATTTAGAACACATGCAAATCACGTGCAACACACATGCACAAATACAAGCATAAAAACTTGAGGGGGACTTGTCTTCCATTCCCTTTACATGGCCTTTAGGTTCTTACTTTATCTGGGCAGGGTGAATGTGTGGTACTTCTCCACACACGGCCAACATATGTAAATATGGGCCCACCAGGACCTAACTTGGTCGGGTACACGTGATACTCGTTACCGGACGCCACAGAACAGGAAAGGGCTGCATGATATCATAGCGAGCATAATATGGAATGTATGCGTCCGTACCATCATAACATAACAGTGAAGTAAGCTTATGCACGTGACACACAACATGCATGAGGTCCCTAAAGCTTACCTCCATGGAATTATGCATACAACATTCCATTCCCTTGTCATGTTACATAGCATGGCTTAGTTAAGCATTATGTAAGTGTTTCATAGTTTTCCAGTCACCACATCCATGACATGCAAAGCTCTCAACTAATACCAATGGCATGTCAACTAATACCAACAGTAAGGTTACTTACATCTCTAGCCTTGGTCGAAGTTACTCGTGATAGGTTAACTCTGACGCTTAACTATCAAGGTACGCTCTTATCATAACCTGTTTTAGTAAAATGGAGTTACACTGATCTTAGATGGTTGAAACAAGGGCGTTAACGGCTCTAGAAGGATAAAACACCTAGGATTTGGTATATTATTTGTATACCAAGCTGCTAAGCGGAGTCGCCGATTCACCAAGCCACACTTTCCAGCCGAGCTGCAGAATACAACGAAGTTGCCAACGAAGCCGAAGTACAGAGCCAACAAGCCGAGAGGTTACTTGTGGTGTACAACTTCTAGATGCTGGGTACCAAACCCAGAGTCAGTGTCCAAATGCAGGTTGCAAGGCACGGGCTATACGTTGGCTGAAGCGAGCTCGCTGGTACCCGAAGAACCTGACCCGCGATCCGCTACCCTGTCTTCCTCACGTGAGTGTCCAAATGAACCCTAATCGTGGAACCCAACTACTGTTGTCGATGGCACTGTCGTCGTACGTTTGTCCTTGATGAGGCGTCTGTCCCTCTCATTACGAAGTACCCCGACATTGGTTCACTCCTACCTAAGAAGTCACAAAGGTCCGAAGCCTTAGGACGTTATCGATTCCTCACCTCAATCTTTCTGCTTCTCTCTCACAGGTACAAAATGACTCAAAGGAAAAGACAGCTACTTAGATACCCTAGGGTTTAATGTGGGAACTCTGGAAAATAGTACGTCCTATTAGTAACCTTCGCCGTAAATCGCGAGATTTCCGACATTTTCTTTCTTTTTTTCTTCGAAACTCGTATTGTTTCAAAAACCCTTCTCATCAACATCTGAAATGCAGTGCCAATAATTACATCGTTCTTGAAGCCAAACATGATTATCCGGCCAAAACACCTCGCACGAATCATGTCCAAGATTGCTACTAAAGTTTCACCAAAACATTGTTGTCTAGAAAAAAAAATNAAAAAAAAAAAAAAAAAAAAAAAAAAAAAAAAAAAAAAAAAAAAAAAAAAAAAAAAAAAAAAAATCCAGTCACAGGAAAAGGCCCAAGAATTTCGGTGCAGTGCCAGAATCCTTGCTTCTACCCACGTGCCCTCCCCAACGTGAAGTATACACAAAATGAAGCCATGCAACAGTCTTCCCTCACAACACATCCCTACAATAAAGGAAATGCGAGTAATAGAGAAGATGAACGATCATAGTGGTTTTCCGATGAATGAAAATGGGTGATTTTAATCGCTGAGTTCTAGGGTATCTAAGTAACTCAGTAGTTACAAACGAAAATAGTACGTCCTATTAGTAACCCACTATTAGTAACTCAGGGTTTAATGTGGGGACTCAGACAAACCGAACCGCAATCTTTTTTTTTAAAATCGCCCTCAATCTCCCCTTAATATATAGATGATATTTTCATCAGTTGGAGAAGGAAGCATAGAGAACAAGATCGACATAAAGAGATCGTATTCATGGTGGGGAGGAGGAATTGCAGACAAGCGTAGGATGTTTCAGAAATCTGAAACGAAGCATTAGTCTGCAATGGTAGTCACATCCATGGCTTTGTGAATTCGTGGGGGAGGGAGGAAAGATAGGAAGAAGGAAAAAGGGATCAAAAGTCAACGGTGAGGAGCTCTTAAGAAGAGAGAAAAAAGTTTCGAAAAATTCACATACAATTGTGTGGAGAAGAAATTTCAATCGGGTTGGATCAGATTCTTGTAAATCATGATTACAACCCCTCACTCAAATTAAGACAAACCCAAGGCTCGACCCAGGATTAGTGCGAAGCCCAGTAGTTACAAACAAGGCCGTTATGCCCACTTGCAATGCTCGGCCCACCTACAGCATCGATCGTTTGACAAACTGCAACTATTCGGCCCAATCGAGTCTAGTACCATCGGACACAACCTACGCACCGCAGGAGCAACCCAAGAGAACAACACAAACTCTGTGCGTTGACCCGATTCATGACCCACACACGCATCTTCTTCATCAAGTGATACTTGTTGCGCATGCCGACGTTGAATCCTTTATCTCAATAGGCTCAACGCAGCTCGACTTGACTCGGTGTAGCTTATCGACTCAAAACTCTATCGTTCGTCTCGATATAGACATTTTGACACTTATTTCTACATGTTTTACCCTCCCAGAGATAAATTTGACCTTAATTAAGTAAATTAAGATCAATATAACATGTTATTTCAAAGTTCATGTTTATTTAGGCTAGAAATGTGAGTTATTAATGAAAATGAGATGGACGTTCGAATAGAAAGAAACTTCCGATGATACTTGGAGCAACATCGGGAAACAGAATCCAATTGTACTCAAGTATAAGGAGAAGGCTTGCTAAGGCAAACCAAGTAACTAACCTTACTATTGTTTCGGTTAAAAGTTGATGTTTGTATGATGACGCNTTAAATAAAGAAATTAAGATCAATATGACATCTTATTTCAAAGTTCATGTTTATTCTACTTAATTTTGGTCGCTACTGTATACATATTATAAACATTGAATGCGAAAATACTTCATTTAAATCCCATAAAACATAACCTTTATCTTAAAACACAGCCATGGACTTATGTGCTTCGAAAACACCTTTAAAACAACACAACAAAAGGCTAAATAAAATAAATAAATGTTTAAATTAAAAATATCCTATTCTAGTCCAAGTCTAGGAAAATAAATATCACTATCCTATGCATGTGCTATACTATGGTCTTGAGTTGCGATGCCGTCGTTAGCCGTACAGGAATGTCCATCCTTAACCTGAAAAATGTAGTAGCACATGGCTTGAGTATTCAAAGAAATACTCAGTAAGTAACGCCACTATTGGAGGTTAAATGCAAGAACATGCAAATGCAATGATGGGACCTATCATTTAAATCTATTTTCCTATGGAACTGTCCTAGCTGGAAATTTGGATGTGTACTATATATTCTACACACAGCCCATATGTGCGAGTATGGACTCACCAGTCAGTTCGCACACTGCTGGGTCATCTTTCTTGTCAGGCGAGCATACTCTGGGAGCTCCTTAGGCCAGGCACCCTTTAGAACTAGTAACCGTCACGGCAACATTAGGTTAACCACAATGATCATACCCCTACCTGACCGTCGCAATGTTATGATAAACATAATGATCGTATTCTTGCTCGGTCATCGCAGGATTATGATAACCATAATGATCGTATTTCTGTCTCGTAACGTACGCGTCGGTACTATCGTGAAAGGTAATGGGTATCCCCCAATGCATGAGCACACCATAATGCATGAAGTCCCAACATTTTTCATTTTCATTATGATTTAATACAACCCCGCTAGCGTTCCATACATCTCATATCATTTTTTATATCACTTATCATATCTTTCATGCATTTGTTGCGGTTGTATTTCATGCTAGTTCGTCATTTCGCATTTCAATCATATCATATCATTCAAATTACATAAGTGTATCATATCATAGCATTCCATGCTTCTAGACATAATCATTTTCATCTTATACATATCATCTCATAACATATCGCATCACAATATGTCATATCATAAACATGTCAATTTATCTCATATCTCGTACCATAACGTATTTCATATCACCTTCATATCACCTTCATATCATATCACAATTTATATACATCCATCATTCACATGTCGTATCATAATCATATCATATCATAAACACTTCGTGGTCTTATCGTTCCCTAACTTATCGTAGCCTTAACATTCTTATACCTATCGTAGTCAGATCATTACGTGAACGTACCCTAACGCTATCATTCTATCAATCTATCATAATCTCATCCATTTCTACCCATATCCTAACCATATTCTTTTATCAATCTCTTATTTGCAAAGCACTTCTAGACGTAACCTAACCTTAACGTTTCGTGAACACATCTTACTTCTATCGTTACATTACGTTTAGTGCATCCTTCTTGTATCATATCTCAAACATATCATTAAACACACACACCGTAAATATTATCATACAATTCACATATTATAACATAACATAAACATAATATAAGCATGTCGATTCACACATATCAGTATATATGAGACGTGCAGAACCACAGGCACGTGTCAACATCAAATATAACCATGCCGATAGTACGGCCACTTACCTGGTTAGCTTAAGTTGTTGTCAAAATATATCCTTAATGAAAGTTCGATTCTGTAATCCAAGTCAACCTATGCGAAACCATGCATTAGTTTCTAGTTTGAACTCTATAAAATTATTTCTCTAGTTTACATTGGTCAATTGTTCAAAGTCTTGAAATCTTATATATTTATAATTATATTTTTTGGTTACTATGGTATAAAAAAAGTAGATAGAGTTATTTTAGTTATTTTGTGCTTTCTTGCTCTCTGTATTTACTTTTCTCTCTATATTTAGTTTATGTTTTTTAATTCCTCAATCTCCTTCTTTTTTTTATCTGTATTTACTCTGCTGCCTTTTAATTTTGTTCTCATGTATTCAAAATTTCTAGTGGATCCATGTTTCCAAATCTAAACCATTGTAATAATTTAATGAAGATCTAACTATACTTACTGTGATTTCATAAAAAGAAATAGGATAAAAGAAAATGAAGATTTAATGTATACCTCATTGATAAGATCTATATTCACCTAAATCTCCATTGAATCTCAATTGGGTAAAGGTTATTCTCATTTTTCCTCAACTAAATCTGACAATCGTTGTTTTTCTGTTTCTTTTTGCAGTAACGGTGACTTTCTTGCGTAAGGATGTGTTTAGNGTTTACATTGGTCAATTGTTCAAAGTCTTGAAATCTTATATATTTATAATTATATTTTTTGGTTACTATGGTATAAAAAAAGTAGATAGAGTTATTTTAGTTATTTTGTGCTTTCTTGCTCTCTGTATTTACTTTTCTCTCTATATTTAGTTTATGTTTTTTAATTCCTCAATCTCCTTCTTTTTTTTATCTGTATTTACTCTGCTGCCTTTTAATTTTGTTCTCATGTATTCAAAATTTCTAGTGGATCCATGTTTCCAAATCTAAACCATTGTAATAATTTAATGAAGATCTAACTATACTTACTGTGATTTCATAAAAAGAAATAGGATAAAAGAAAATGAAGATTTAATGTATACCTCATTGATAAGATCTATATTCACCTAAATCTCCATTGAATCTCAATTGGGTAAAGGTTATTCTCATTTTTCCTCAACTAAATCTGACAATCGTTGTTTTTCTGTTTCTTTTTGCAGTAACGGTGACTTTCTTGCGTAAGGATGTGTTTAGGAGAGATAATTGTGGGAAGGAAAGCTATGATAAAAATGATATGATATGAAGAAAAAATGGAATATGTTGTCTTACATGATAATGAAAAAAAAAATGTTGGGATCTTATGCATCATTGTGTGTTCATGCATCAGGTAATAGCCTTCTTTTACGATGGTACAGACGCGTACACTATGAGGCAGAAAAATGACCATTATGTTTATCATAATGATACGACGGTCGCTGCGCCTAACGAGTGTCCGACATCAACAACTTCAAAGAATGCTCGCCCGACCATGAAAGGGGCCCATAAGGTGTGCAAACCGACTGGTGGGTTCATACTCGCATGTGTGGACCGTTTGTATAATAGCAAATACACATCCAATTAACTCGTTATGTATGGCCACATAGGAATAGAGACTAATACAATAGGTCCTACACATGATTACATGTGTTTGTATCTAACCCCAATAGTGGAGTCACTTACTGAGTATATGGTCACTTACAATATTCTTCGTTGAACAGAAGCATATGGTGGTTGTATTGGAAATTTATGTCATATGGGTACAAATTAAGTTAAAAAGTCGTGGAATAAGAGATTAAAAATGTGAACTTTCCACTTTTTTATTTTTTTTTTAACAAAAAAAAATAATAATAATAATAATAAAAAAAAAAACAACCAAGACTATACGAAGTTGTATAAACTATTAAGCAGGAAAGAATTCTTGACTTTTGAACTTAAAACGCATTAAACTTCTAAACCAACTATAATTATTTTTTTATAAATCGTCATAGAAGTTGAATATCGATAATGACTTTTTTTCGTGTAGTATATTATACTTTCAATGGTTGAACCTTTTTTTTATTTAAAAAAACTATCGATTATATAAATTTAGATATATATATATAAAAGATGGTGTTGTTGAAAATTTGGCATCATGCAACACCCTTATTTACCTAAATCATTGGACTTCTACTTGCAATAGACCATTCAAAATTCTCCTTACTTATAATTAAGAATAGTCACTTTCCAAGGTGACCAACACATAGAGGCAATTAAACAACAAATCACCTTCCTTATAATAGAAGATTGGAGAGATAAACAAGTGAAGACATTAAAAGTTAATGCAAAAGTAAACAACAAATCACATAGAGACAATTCATAGCATTCATTTTTTATGTGTTTAGAATCTGTAACGACCTTAGATTCTTATTTAACCTAAAGTCACTATTGTATACATATCATAAACATTTTATGGGAAAATACTATATTCAAAACTTTATCAAAAAATTTTGTGGTGGACTTACGTGTTTTCTAGAAGGTCTATAAAATAAAATACAAAAAATTGAAATAACATAAAGTAAAACGGCCCTAGACTAACCTACATGCTACAAAATTAAATGCATACCAACTGATACTAATGTATAGTCTACGAAATTAAAATTTTGCAAACTCCCCTTGTGTCATGGTTTCTTGAGTTGCAATTCCACCGTCAGCCGTACAAGGGAGCCTTGCCTTTACCTGAAAAAATAAGAGTAGCATACGACTTGAGTATTTTGATAAATACTTAGTAAGTGGCCCGCTATTAGGGTTAGATACAAGCACGTACAATCATGAGTGGGACCTTTCATATTAGTCTATGTTTCTTAGGCAACTATCCTAAGCCAGTTAATTTGATGTGTATTTAATGTTCTACTCATGATCTACACGTACGAGTACAAACCCACCTGTCAGTTCGCACACCTCTTGGACCCCTTTCTTGTCAGGCGAGCATTATCTTAGAGCGGTTGATGTTGGACACCCGTTAGGAATAGCGACCTTCATAGCATTATAACAAATATAATGACCATTTCCTTGTCTTGTAGTGTACGCATTCGTACCATCATAAAAGATGAAGGGGTATCCCCCGGTGCATGAACACACAATGATACATGAGGTCCCAACATTTTTTCTTTCATCATGCTGTACAACAACACCTCTAGCATTTTTCTTTATATAATATCATTCTATCATAACTTTCCATGCCTATGTTGAGGTTGTGCATTATGTCAATTGATCACATTGCTTGTCAATCATATCATATCATATATCTCTTCATGTCAAACATATGTCATATCACAAACTTACAGTGTCTTCTAATGTATCATATAACATCGTATCACATCACAAAATAACATCATCATACAATATAGTCACAACATAATAAAAATAAAGCATAAATCATACGTGCAAGGACTACTAGGCACGTGTCATCATACATCAAACAAGTCGTCCAACATAGCAGATAGTAAGACAACTTATTTGGTTGGCCGTAGTCGACTTTTTTCTAAATTCGAGTACGTTTACATTTCGTCCCTCAAAATTGCTCCAAGTATGATCGATTGTCGTTTCCTATTAGAACATCCATCTTGTTTCGTAAGTAACATAAATTTCTTAACTCAATTTAGCATCATCCAGAAAATAGAACCTTACACTGACCTCTCAGGACAACTCATCGAGTGTTGGATTGTTTTCATAATCAATTCTCACAAAAGAATGGTCTTGCAATTTTTCAGCTACAAAAGTCCATACCAATGATGTCAAAGGGAACCATGACACTGTCAGCATATTTCACCAAGCTCAAAGCACTCTAGGATGAATTGGAAGCGCACCGCACACCATTTGCCTATAATGAATGCCAAATACACGTTGATCAATGGGAAGAAGATAAGTTAATACAACTACTCATGGGGATCAATGAGTCTTATAATACGGTGAGATGTATCATATTGATGATGACTTCATTACCTAATGTGATACAAGCCTATTTATTACTTGTACAAGAAGAGATGCAACATCAAGTAACTCTTGAATCTACTAAAAATTTCTCAATTGCAACAGTAGTGTAGAATTTCAGCGCACTTGTGTCTATAGTCCACAACAAAATGGAGTTGTAGAGCATACACATCGTCATATCCTAAAGGTAGCTAGGTCTCTTCTCTTTTAGTCACCGGTTCAACTTAATTTTTGGGGAGTGCATTTTAACTGTTGTTTGTCTTATAAATAGAACACCACCACCATTGTTATCTAACAATACACCACTTTACAAACGACCACCTACATTTCATCATCTTAATATTTTTTGCTATAAATTTTATGCAATTATACTACATCCTAAAAAAAAATTTGAATCTCGAGAATTTTCTTGTGTTTTCGTAGGATATCTTGGTGTTCACAAGGTTACTAGTTGTATGACATACCATTTAACAAATTGTTTATGAGTTGCGATGTTAAATTTGGTGAAGATGATTTTCCATTTTCATCAGCTTCACAAACTATAAGATTAGCTCCTTCATCTCTATTTTCCTCCTATTTCATCATCTCCTTCGGCTTTTGTTCTTTCTGAAGATTCACCCACTAATTCTACTCCTATCCTACCTGAAATTTCTTCACCTTCTGTTCGTTCTTGTGATTCACCCACTAATTCTAATTCTATCCCACCTGATATATCAGTTCTACTTGTACCAAATTGCCTCCATCTTTGCAAAATGATTATGAGATGTCTTCTAGTGGCACTATGTATCCTTTACACCATTATCTTTCATTCTCTCATTCTTCTCCTACTCAACGTGCTTTTCTAGCTTTTATTACAACTTAGACAGAACCTAAAACCTACGATGAGACAGTTGGCAACTCATTATTGCAGCAGGCTATGAATGCTGAAATTGCTGCTTTGGAACATAATTATACTTTGTCTCTCGTTCCTCTACCACCTGGCCATAAAGTAATTGTCTGTCGTTGGGTGTACAAAATTAAATGCAACTCTGATGATTTTGTTAACTATTATAAATCCCAGCTAATAGCAAAGGGTTACTCAAGTTAAAGGTATTGATTATAAAGAGACATTTTCTACTGCAGCATATTTTACTCCACTTCCTTGGCAGATGTTTTCACTGAAGATTTGGAAAGACAACAATTTGATTTTGCAATATAACTATAATTAGTTATGGAATATATTTGTTAGTATATTTTCTTCTTGTTTCTAGTAAGTTGGTAGCTTCTATTCTATTTAAAGGGGTAAAAATTAATGGAGATTGTATTTTCAATTCCACTTCTGTTTCTCATTTTTAACAAACCATATTTAAAGTTGTAAACACATAACATATCTTTATATATTATATATATAATTAGTGTAAAATTTGGACCAAGAAAGCAAAATTAAACACAGACCAATTGAGAATGTACATATTAGGACANTTTTTTTTTTTTTTTTTTTTTTTTTTTTTTTTTTTTTTTTTTTTTTTTTTTTTTTTTTTTGTCGTCGTCGTCAAAGTGAAGTCATTAAAAAAATAATTTTTTCTTCGAAATTTTGTTAGTAAGAGATAGGTTTTTTCTCTAACGGTTCATTCATGTATATCTTCTTTACTCAATATTACAACTAATTTAGATATTTTGTTGACAAATAAAAAATTTTATATTAAAATTTTGTTAGTGTACTTGTTTTTATCATTATATTATAGCAAGCAATTAAGGGGTAAAGAAAAGAAAAGATTTCATGTGAAGTAAGGGAAGGTAATCATTTTTTTCAAGGACTCATCAATGAATGCGCTTAGAATGGAGAAAACCTCAAACAAAGGTTACAATTATTTTCCGCCAATTATTTTAACAACTTTATTATGAACCTTTAAGTTTATTGTTGTAAATGTAGTGGCAACCTTGATTATAATAGGAAATTGGGGTCGTTACATTTGTGCTTAGCTCAACTAGCTAAGACGACATATGCATCAATCAATAACTCAAAGGTTTGAACTTTCCACTCGACATATTTCGACATATTTTCTAACAAAAATTAAATTAAATTAACTCAAAACGGTACGAACTTGCAATAAACCTTGTGCATTAAAAAATTGTTGACCCCTCAACCAAAAGTATTAGACTTCTAATTAAACATTCAAACTATGAGGCCGACGAGATAGTAAGTCAACCGCTTTTATTATATTTTCCAAGTCCACTTACAAATAAAACATACATAGTTTTACATAGCCTCGAAACGAAACGATTAAAAGCATTCCAAGAGCTGTAACATTCATACACCATAATTAATATACTTTATGACTATAATTAGCCACTGTGTAAATCTAACTTTAAAATAAGTAAAAAGTCTTGAAATACATTAATGAAATACAATGAATGTTCATTCTTCTTCAACGTGGCATGAATTAAAATATATTTTGATAATTTCAACAACATTTTCTTCACATCTTCATTAAAGTATATTGTATGATTGATGTCTCTTGGGGTTCATATCAAGTGGACTTGAGCTTACACATGAGTCTGACGACGATATGTAATGCGCAAAATCTGCTAGAAGTGGGCTTACTATAAGGCTTACAATGATACTATTACGTTAACGGTGATAGTGACATGTAATATCTGCTAGAAGTGGGCTTACTATTAGGCTAATGACGATACGTAATGGGCAATATCTGCTAGAAGTGGGCTTGAGCTTACTCTGAGTCTTACAGGCAATATCTACTATAAGTGGGCTTGAGATTACCGTTAGGCTGACGGCAATACGTAACGGGCAATATCGGCTAAAAGTGGGCTTGAACTTACCGTTAGGCTTAAGAGTAATATTTTCTAGAAGTGGGCTTGCACTTACCATTAGGCTGACGGCGATACGTAAGGAGCAGTATCTGCTCAAAGTGGGCTTAAGTTTCTCATTGATCTTACGTTGATACGTAACAGGCAGTATTTGCTACAAATGGACTTACCATGAGGTTCATGTTGATACATAAAATGGGCTTGAGCTTACCGTTAGGTTTACGACGATGCGTAATGGGCAATATTTACTACAAGTGGGCTTGAGCTTACCCATAAGGATGACAGCGATACGTAACGGGAAATATCTACTAGAAATTGGCTTACTGTTAGGGTGAGGGAGATATGTAATGAGCAATATCTACTAGAAGTGGGCTTGACTTTACCATAAGACTGACGACAATTCGTAACAAGCAATATCTACTAGAAGTGGGCTTCAGCTTACCGTGAGACTGATGACAATTTGTAACAAGCAATAACTACTAGAAGTGGGCTTGAGCTACTGTGAGACGGATGACAATTCGTAAAAAACAATATCTACAAGAAGTGGGCTTGAGCTTACCATCAAACTAATGGCCCACATAACGGGTAATATCTACTAGAATGGGCTTAAGCTGACCGTTAGAGTTACGATGATACGTTTCGTGCAATATCTACTAGAAGTGGGTTTAAGCTTACCATTAGGCAGACGATGATACGTAACATGCAATATCTGCTAGAAGTAGGCTTACCGTGAGGCTGATGACGATGTGTAACGGTCAATATCTTCTAGAAGTTGGCTTGAACTTACTGTTAGAATAACGATGATACGTAACGAGCAATATCAGTTAGAAGTAGGCTTATCGTGAGGGTGATAGGGATACGTAATGGGCAATATATAAAAGCAATTGGCCTACTTTGAGGCTGACGATGATAGGAATGGGCAGTGTGTGGGATTATCGTGAGTCTGACGACGCTATGTAGCAGGCAATATCTGCAAGCGGTGGGCTTACAGTGATGCTGATTGCGGTATGTAACGGGCAATATCTGCTAGTGGTGGGCTTATCGTTGACGGTGATTTGTAATGAGCAACATATGTCATATCATAAACTTACCATGTCTTCTTACGTATCATATATCATTTTATAACATCATCACATCATTCATTGTACATCATCATACATCGTACATCATCATCATACATTATAGTCATAAGATCATAAATATAAAGAAGAAATGACACGGGAAAGGGCCACTACGCGTATCTCGTCATACATTAAACAAGTCGATTCGACAGTAAGACCACTCGCTTGGTTGGCCTTAACTGGAATTCTCCCTAAATTCGAGTACGTTTTGTTTTTCGTCCCTTGAAATTCTCCTAGTATTATTGGTTGTCCTTTCCTATCAAAACGTCCATCTCGTTTCGTTGGGAGCTACAATTTCTTAACTCGGTTTAACATAAGTCGAGAAATTGAACCTTATGCTGACCTTAATATCCTTAAACAATGTCCATTTAAGCTTTAGGATAGTCGAGATGGCAAAAATTTGGCAAAATACACCATAACGAGCCGAGGAGTTGGATTCTGAGTTGCGAAGCCATGCCTAGCCAACTGAGCCGCGTAAGCCGAAGAAGTTTCTGGCTGTAGCTGTGACGCGTGGTGCAGTGAGACTCAAACGCGTATTTTTCGTCGATCGAGTTTTGTTTTTTTCGCCATTACAGAGTTTGTTTGTGTTTCATTTTCAGAATGGCGTATAAATTTCAAATTTATTTTATTTTCGTGCTTGAAATGTTTCTATAAAATGTAGACTTTTGACAATGAGGTTGAGGTCAATATTTTTTTTTTCTTCAATAGCATCTTTAATATTTTCTCCCTGGACTCATTTTTATATTAAATGTTTCCCTGTATTTAAGAACTTAAATGATTAACAAACACTTTATTAGAGTAGTACCACAGCAAGCACAGCACACTACTACTTGTGTAGAAAAGAAAAGATTTGATGTGATGTAAGACGACGATGATAGATTTATCTAAGAACTCCATGGATGAATGAGCTCGAATACCTTTGTTCGACTATTATATAAAGAAAAATCCTTCTCATCAGCAGCCCAAATGCAATGCGAATAGTTGCATCGGTCTTGAAGCCAAATGTCATTCTCTGGCCAAAAAACCTCGAACGAAAGCTTCCCATAATTGCTGCTAAAGTTACACCAGAACAATGTTGTCTGCAACAAATTCTCTTTGAATTCCCAGCTGTATTCCTGTTTGAACGGAAGAATATGCTCCCCTGGATCAGCAAGTTATGTCAGGGCACAAATTCAAATGAAAAAATGAAAAGAATAAAAAATAAACATGTTTCTCGATTTTTTTTTTTGGACATATTTTATGCTATGGTTTGAACCCAAAAGAACTTGTAATTGAACCCTAAAGATAAAAAATAAGAAAAAATTGTGACTATAATTTTTCAATAATCAATTTCATATTTTTTATTTTTTTCATAAATTGAGATAAGAAAATGAACATTGATCTAGAATTTTTTTATGCTGATATTATATTTGTTAGATTAGTTTGAAATTCCACCCCAGCCCTTAAATAAAAATAAAAATAAAAAACTATCAAATCCATAAATTTAGATATACGAAAAATAATATGGTCTAGTTGAATAATTTTTCACCGTGCAACACCCTTATTTACCTAAATCATCGTTTTTCGATTTGCAATGGGCTAGTAAAGGTACGTCTTGATAATTAAGAATCGTCACTTTCCAACGAGAATGTGGATATTGGTTTGCAAAACAAGTGAAAATGTTAGTAGTTGATGCAAAAGTAAACAACAAAATCATACAGAAATTATTCATAGCCTTCATTTTTTATTACTTAGAACTTGTTTGTGTTTCATTTGGATCCTTTTCAACTATATATATAAACATATGATCATTGCACTAAACCAAAGATACATTTTTAACGACTTTTAAAGATAGATTTTTATGTAAAATGCTATTAAAAGAAAACGAAAAAAATTGAAACGATATTGAGCGTGTTTGTTTGTTAGGTTAGGCTTTATTTAGCAAAGAATCACACACATCCCCAAACTTAGATTACCCTTTTTTTTTCTCTCCCAACGCCAATCACATACTTTGCCTAACTCCATTGGGATGTCTCTTCTCAAGTTCTTCTCTATTTTAGTGCTCCAAGTTTTTTGAATAAAATCGAGACGTGTATATTCATTTTGAAGTCAGTATTTTATTTTTAGATATCAATTTTGATATTTTATTGCCATACGGGCACAATTTTGTTAAAAGTCTCTTTATAATTGTTATGTGAGTTGCTTTTTGTTAAAAGTCTCTTTATAATTGTTATGTGAGTTGCTTTTATTAGATAAGTATTGTAGTAAGCACATAACTTTTAAAGAAAGGAAACGATTTCATGTGAAGCGGAGAAAAGGTTATGGTTTATTCTAAGAACTCCCTCTGTGAATGAGATAACTTTGTTTTACTATTAAATGAGAAAAACTGTAACGTCCCTAATTTTCTTTTAACCTAGCCAGCGACGTTACGTTGCATTCATAAGACGAAAATGCGGAAGCTCATATAAAATAACCTTAAGAACAATGACATGGCTTTTATAAGCGGGTTCATAACACCAAGGATCAGTCTAACTCGGGAATCAACAATCAGCTAACTAGGGAAAACAAATGCAATTATTTATTACTCAAAAGGAAATCTCGAACAGAGCATCTACTGTCCTACAAGCCCTCCATTTAACTTCGATGGCCTTCGCAGCATTCACCGTCAACCATACAGGAGAGCCTCGCCTTTACCTGAAAATGTAGGTAGCACCTAGCTTCCCTGGTAGAGGCTGAGTCATTAGCTCGTTGATTACCGGATAGGTTTCGTATGACGATTTGTAATGCGTCCACCAAGCGTTGTCGAGTCTTGGGAAGGCTGAGGCGTTGCTGGTGGCGGGAACAGCATGGCTATATCAGGTTCTTCCCCGAAGTCGTCGCGGTCTAGACCTCGTCCTCTTCCGCCTCTCCCTCTGCCCCTAAGTGTTGGTCGAACCCTAATACCCCCTCCTCGTGTTCTAGGTGGCATATCTAAACATAGCAGTAGCTACTGAGTCACATACTAAGCTAGCAGATTCTTTGATACAATCACGCCGGCCGCACATGCATACAGACATATGTTAATCGTAGCCACTAGATATACCATATTACAACCAATGTTGTCACATCATGGAACATACTAACATTTAAACACATAAGTCGTGGTGGTCTGTTAGGCTTCTAGGTGAAGGTTATGTCTAAAACTAACTATCTCCAACCATAATACCCTAGTCTTAACATAATATCTAAATCTTTGAAATTAACATGGTATGCACACAATTATTAACCTTGTGAACCAACATTCGTTAACTACTAGGACACTCCACTATAGCCTAGCAGTTGCACTCCCCTCAGTATAGATATATTTCTAAACATTTGATATAACCATGATTAGTAAGTCGATCAGTCACAGGTTGTTCGTAACTAGAGCTAGGTCAATTTTCCGTTTTACCCCTGAAGTTACTTCTTGTTCCTTATGTCTCACTGATCCTCTAATGAACAATTGGTTTGTGGTTCAACCAGTAAACCGAATCCCTTTCAGGCCAATGAGAGGGTTGGAGCCCCTTGTTCAAGACCTGGAGTAAGTGCTTAAGGGAACTACCTCTCTTCTATCCCTAAAAGTGGGTTGTTGTGAATTCCTTCTTACACCCTGTGTCCCCAGCTATTCACCCAGTCTTACCCCTGAAATAGGAGGCTTATTGAGTCGGCGAACTCGGACCACTCTCACCCATGCAAATCTAAGGATAATTTCGAATAAACAGGAGTTCATAGCTACCTCAGGATTAAGATCGAGTTACCTAGGTCATCGAATGAAAAAATCAGTCTCAACAGTGAACGGCATTATAAAGTGAGAGTGGTTTTCTTCATGGTCCGATCTTTTGCCATAGTCATTGCATAGGACACCCCCACCCATATGTCTCCACATGTTTAATTTAGTGATCACATTGTTTATATCATATACAAAAGTGGGCCGCATCCATAGTGTCCCCAGAATAAGGTACTCAGCCTTATCCTTATACTATAGATCATTTTGACTATATACTTGAACTTGATCCACTCTTATGTCTCTACATATAGTTCAAGTAATCATACTATAGCCAGAGTGTTCTTAGTTTATTGGATTTAGATTAATGATCGTAAAGTTCACTTTATTCAATAACAAT
>NW_019646455.1:199915-210292 GCF_002806865.2 Cucurbita pepo subsp. pepo
GTTAACCAACATTCGTTAACTACTAGGACACTCCACTATAGCCTAGTAGTTGCACTCCCCTCACTATAGATATATTTCTGTCCATTTGATATAACCATGATTAGTAAGTCGATCCTTCACAGGTTGTTCGTAACTAGAGCTGGGTCAATTTACCGTTTTACCCCTGAAGTTACTTCTTGTTCCTTATGTCTCACTGATCCTCTAATGAACAATTGGTTTGTGGTCCAACCAGTAAACCGAATCCCTCTCAGGCCAATGAGAGGGTGGGAGCCCCTTGTTCAAGACTTGGAGTAAGTGCTTAAGGGAACTACCTCTCTTCTATCCCTAAAAGTGGGTTGTTGTGAATTCCTTCTTACACCCTGTGTCCCCAGCTATTCACCCAGTCTTACCCCTGAAATAGGAGGCTTATTGAGTCGGCGAACTCGGACCACTCTCACCCATGCAAATCTAAGGATAATTTCGAATAAACAGGAGTTCATAGCTACCTCAGGATTAAGATCGAGTTACCTAGGTCATCGAATGAAAAAATCAGTCTCAACAGTGAACGACATTATAAAGTGAGAGTGGTTTTCTTCATGGTCCGATCTTTTGCCATAGTCATTGCATAGGACACCCCCACCCATATGTCTCCACATGTTTAATTTAGTGATCACATTGTTTATATCATATACAAAAGTGGGCCGCATCCATAGTGTCCCAGGAATAAGCACTCCAACACATTACCCTTTTTATAGCTTTTGAAGATAACATTTTCTAAAACATGCTATAAAAAAAAATGAGAAAAAAAAGGTGGACACAAAATTAAAAAAAAAAAAAGCGGACACAAAACAAAATACAAAAGAGCTAGATATATATATTTTTAAATAGTAAGGTCTTTATTTACTCTTTTTCTTCCTTCCTTCGTTTTGCCCTAATTTATGGGTGGAGGCTAGATTTTTTCTCTCTCTCAATTTCCTCTCTACCCCTTGTGCTCCATTTTACCATAATCTACGGATTTGGAGTTATAACCCATGTATTTCATCTTTTTCTTCCTTTTGTATTCCATTTTTGTCGGGCATCCTGGATGACTCGTCTTTTCTCTATCCTCATGCCAACGTTGCTGATATGGGCCAAATGAAAAAGCTCTTAATCAAGGTTAGCATTCACATGTGTGTTTAATCTATTGAGTATAGTTCAATATTTGTGCCCTGAAGGAAGAGTATACAATACCCTACATTTTAAAACAAGAATGAGCAGAGTGGATTTGCATCCAGGATTCTCATTTCTTAAACATTTGGATTGATATTTCTTCTTTTTTGTTCTAGGGTTTAGGGTTTTTCTATGTTTTGATGTTTGGTTCTCTCTGTTTAGGCCCCTTCATTTTCTCAATTAATTTGGATATTCAGCTTTGGAGATGATGCTTTTGATTTCTAGCATTTTGATTAATTTAAGAGATTTAGTTAGATTCAGGGGTGTAATTCTCATAGAATTTTGTTGTTGTTTATTTTCCTTATAGAATTTGTTTCACTCATGGCACCAACTTGGGGAGCTAAGGCTATGTTTCAACTTTGTGAGTTATACTTTAGTAAATCTTCCAATTTTGTGGGCATGGTTTTTCCCAGGTTTGTTTCAAATATACCACCATATCATCCTTACTAATTGAAGTTCTAAAGCTATATTTTTGACAAATTTAAACACTTTGTTTTCCTTAATTGGTCTAATTTGTCCTCTTTCTCGCTTTCATTTTCTGCTACTTGAGTGATGCTGTAATATTATGGAAGAACAAGAGGATGAACTTAAACTATTGAATGCACTACTTCCTCCAATCAGAGGACCAAATTAAAGTTGTATTATTTCTCACTGAACCATTTCATTTTAAAAGACTTCATTATTTAGTTATATCAATTATTTATTCATACCCCTTGCTTTCCAATACCAATGTCACTTGGATCTTCAGGCGAATCAACCTTTTATTTAATTTGCGTATTTTGCNTGCTTTCCAATACCAATGTCACTTGGATCTTCAGGCGAATCAACCTTTTATTTAATTTGCGTATTTTGCTCCCCCATCATCTGGTGTAGAATTTCTTCGATGTTTGAATCTGGTAAGACTTTCATCTGTTGTAGAATTTCTTAGATGTTGTGGTAGACCTTTGAGCATGGATTTCTGCATAATTAGCTTCAACTTATGGTAGCTAACATGTCCAATCTTGCATGCCATAGATCTGTCGTCTTATTCTTTTGGGTCTTGTCAATATAGGCAGACTCTGCAAATAGGACGTAAACAGACTCCACTCTTCGTTCCTTTATTGTCAGCTTTCCTATTATCTTAACAACTTGATAGACTTTTACATCTTTTTGCCCAAACAAGACGTAGTTTCCTCATGTTGTTAGTTGTGGCACTGACAACAAGCTCTTCTTTATATCCGGTACATGATAAACATTATATAGTGACACTGTATTAGATTTTTTGCCAGACATGATTGTCGTAATTTGCTCTGCGTATCATATGGCTTCCTTTGTACTCTTTCTTGTCTTGCAATTTACTCTGATCGCCAGTTATATGGTTTGAGCATCCTGAATCAACGATCCAGTCATTCTCATAATTTATATGGTCTCCCATCGTCGCCATGAGTGCTAGCTCGTCTTCTTCTATGGCATATAGTACCTCTGCATCCCATTTCTCCTCCATCTCCATGTTGGAGGATGCCACATTGCTTTCGACAGATTTTTCTTGGACCAACAATCTCTAGACATGTGGCCCTTCTTCCTTCAATTATAGCAATTAGCTTCAAATCTCTTTCCTTGAGAACTCCTGTTGTCATTCTTCTGAGCTCTCTCAGGTTGTGCAGTTCCTTGATGACTCCTTCTTTTGTCACCGTTTTTGTATCCACGTTTGGAAGATGGCTTATCGTTGCCCCGACTTTCACTCGTGTAGAGTGCTTCTTCTTCACCCTTTAATGTGATGCCTCCCATTTGTTTAGCCATGGCTTCTTGGCTGGCTAACAATTTTTCAAACTCTACAAGTGATGATTGAGTGGGCCATCCTTGTACAGCAATAATGAAGCTTATATAGTATGGTCGCAATTTGTGGATAATGATCCTCTTCATTCGATCTTCTCCAATTGTAGACTTCGATTCTAGTTTAGTAATCTCTCGGCAGATCGTCTTGACTTTGTGGAAGTACTGAGCAATCGTCATGTCATGTTGTGAAATTGACAATAGCTCGTTCTCTAGAAGTTGTAGCCACGTATCGTTCTTCTTGGAGAACAACACCACGAACGTGTCCCATGCTTCTTTCGGTGTCTTGTCATCCCAAATATGTTCTAACATCTCTTCTTCGATTGTGGTCTTCAAGGCAAACATTGCTTTGCCTGCTTTGATTCTCCATTTGCGCAAGGCATCGTTGGAATCCTCTACTGCCGGCATAGTTTCACTCCCGCCAATGATCTCCCAAAGATCCTGTCCTTGTAAATAGGACATCATGCATGTTACCCACGTATTGTAGTAGTTGTTGTTGAGTTTTTTGATTCCTCCTACGATTTGGAAGTCACCCATCGTGTTGACAATACCTCAGTAATACCAAACAAGCATTTTCGACACAAGGCTTGTAGAGTCACAGACTACTCACGACACAAAGAAACTCACTCACTAATAATCTCAAGAAATCGTTTCTGATGTGGATGATCAGACAAAGCTGCTGCAGCCACAAAGTATACTAAGAATTCCAAGAGATCAGAC
This sequence comes from Cucurbita pepo subsp. pepo, assembly GCF_002806865.2. Classification (NCBI taxonomy): domain Eukaryota; kingdom Viridiplantae; phylum Streptophyta; class Magnoliopsida; order Cucurbitales; family Cucurbitaceae; genus Cucurbita; species Cucurbita pepo. Next base: position 203,636 of record NW_019646455.1, read on the forward strand.
AACCTATACTAACCTCGCTCTGATACTAGATTATTGAACACAACTCTATGTGGGAAACACTCGCACTCTTTATTAAGACCAATTGAGAAGAAAATACAAGACACTTTGTAGAATACTACTACTTTATATTGTTTCGGATTTCTTGGGATGAAAAACTAGGTAGGGTCGAGGGGTATTTATACTATACCCTACGCAATCTAGACCTAACAAATCTAAATCTTTTTCCTAAAATATGAAGATCTCTTTCCTAAAATATCTAGTATATTTCCTAAAATCTCTACTAAAATAAATATACAATGGGCTCGTATAATTATTAGGGTTGATTCTATTGGGATAGTGATAATATTTTAACACTGCACACCATTTACCTATAATCAACGTCAAATAATTATGGAAGGGCAATACAAGTCAATCAACGCAAGAATCATGGATATCGATCATTTGCAAATATGGCCGATGTTTCTCAGTTGAATACAAAAGAACAGTCACCTAATTCCATTCCAAATTTTTCTTCTGAGCAATTACAACAGTTAGCACAAGCATTATCTGCACTCAATCATCATCCTTCTAGTAATTCTGACAATAGCATCAATGCTGCAGGTTTGTTTCCAGTATCTGCAATATTTATTAACTCTACAAGTTCTAATCCATGGATTCTCGATACGGGAGCTATGGATACTACGAATCATATAGTATCCGAAGCTTCTATTATGAATGAACCAAACGTTGCCACCATATCTACAATAAATTTGCCTAATGGAGGGACAGCACATGTGTCACAATACTGGCAATGTTTCCTTTAATCCTCACCTTAAATTAAACAATGTTTTATGTGTGCCTTCATTCAATTTAAACCTAATGTCCATCAGCAAACTTACCAATGACATGAAATGTTATGTCACCTTCTATCCTGATTCTTGTGTTATGCAGGACTTGGCTACATTGAGGATGATTGTCTCGGGTAAACAATTCGGAGGTCTCTGTCTATTTCTCCATCTCGAATCAAATCTTCAGCTCACCAAGTATCTCAGTCATCTAATTTGTTGCATTTACGCCTAGGTCATCCTTCTTTTTCTTGTTTTAAATTTCTAGCTGAGCAATTGCATCTTAATAATGCTATTTTTTCTCATAACTGTAGTATTTGCCCATTAGCAAAACAAACTAGACTGTCTTTCCCAAGAAGCTTGATAACAACTCATTCTGCCTTCGATATGTTACATTGTGATGTTTGGGGACCACATAAATTTCTAACCCATTATGGTTTCCGTTTTTTTCTCACTATTGATGATGATTTTACTCGATGTACTTGGGTTTTTCTTATGCAACATAAATCAGAAGTACATCATTTGTTAATGAACTTTGTTAAATTCATTCAAACTCAATTTCATACTACTATCAAGATAGATAGATCAGACAATGGGACTGAGTTCTTATCTTTGCAACCATTTTTTTCTTTTTGTGACATTGACTTTCAGCGCACTTGTGCCTATATTCCAAAAAAAAAATAATAATAAATAGAGTCGTAGAATGCAACCATCGATATATGCTAAATGTAGCTAGGTCTCTTCTCTTTCAGTCACAGATTCCACTTAATTTTTGGTGAGAGTGCATTTTGACTGTTGTTTATCTTATAAATAGAACACCATCACCATTGTTATCTAACAAGACACCCTTTGAAGCACTCTACAAACGACCACCTACATTTCACCATCTTAAAGTTTTTGGTTGTAAGTGTTAGGCAACTGTAGTACACCCTAAGCAAAAATTTGAACCTCGGGCAATGCTTTGTGCTTTCGTAGGATATCCTTGTGGTCACAAAGGTTACAAATTGTATGACATGCAAATTAAAATTTTTTTTTTATCAGTCGTGCTGTTAAATTTTGTGACGATGATTTTCCTTTTTCATCAGCTTCACAAACTTTGACATTAGCTCCTTTAACTCCCATTTTACCATTTCAAGATTCATCCTACTGAAACATCCATTATAGTCCTCCCCTACCTTCTATTCCTTCACCTACTACTTCGTCGTCTCCTCCGCCTTCTGTTCCTTCTCCAGATTCACCCACTAGTTCTAACCTTATCCCACCTGATACATCAGTTCCACTCCGACGTTCTACTCGTACCAAACAGCTTCTAGCTTGTTATAATGTTTATGAGATGTCTTCTGGAGCCAATCATTTAACCTCTAGCTCAAGTCCCAACACTAGCACCAGGTATCCCCTTCATCATTACCTTTCATTCTCTCCTTTTTCTCCTACTCAACGTACTTTTCTAACTCTTATTACAGCCAAGACAGAACCTAAAACCTATGATGAGGCAGTTGGCGACCCATTATGGCCGCAGACTATGAATGATGAAATTGCAGCATACTTCTCTCGTTCCTCTACCACCTAGCCATAAAGATATTGGATGTCGTTGGGTGTACAAGATTAAACACAATTCTGAGGGTTCTGTTGAACATTATAAAACTCCATTGGTAGCAAAGGGATACACTCATGTTGAGGGTGTTGATTACAAAGAGACATTTTCTCCTGCAGCGAAACTTACTACACTTTGTTGCTTACTCACTATTGTCGTTGCTCTAAAATGGTTCACTCATTAGTTGGATGTTCAAAATGTCTTTCTCCATGGTAATCTAGACGAGAAAGTCTATATGTCTTTACCACCAGGTATTCGCCGACAGGGGGAGAATATAGTATGTCGGCTCCATAAATCTCTCTATGGTTTAAAACAGGCTTCTCGCAATTGTTTCTCCATATTCTCTACCACTATACAATATGCAGGCTACATTCAGTAGCAGATTACTCTTTATATATAAAATAAAGACAATGCTCAAAGAAATTCAACATCTCAAAACTAGTTTACTCGAGAAATGTCTTATCAAAGATTTAGGGAATTTGAAATATTTCCTAGGCATTGAATTTTCTAGGTCTAGAAAAGAAATTTTTATGTCTTAAAGGAAGTATGCTCTAGACATTCTTCAAGACACAGGTCTTACAGAAGCACGTCCAGAAAAATTTCCTATGGAGCAAAATCTAAAACTTTCTTTAACGGAAGGAGAGAAGTTGAATGATCCAAGTACATACAAACGGTTGATTGACAGATTAATATATTTATCCGTTACTAGGCCTGACATAGTGTATTTAGTTCGTATGCTTAGTCAATTTATGCATGAACCACGTAAACCATATTGGGAGGCAGCTCTTCGAGTTCTGAGATACAACAAAGGTACTCCTTGTCAAGGACTTCTACTACCATCTGAAAACAACTTAAGATTACAAGCATATTGTGATTCAGACTGGGGTGGTTGTCGAACTTCCAAGCGGTCTATTTCTGGGTTCTGCATTTTCCTTGGAAATTCAATTATTCCATGGAAGTCTAAAAGATAAACCAATGTGTCCAGATCATCAGCAGAAGCCGAGTATCGAGATATGAAAAATACTTGTTTAAAGTTAACTTGGATAAGATATATTCGTCAAGACTTGGAAGTTCCACTGTCAGAACCAGCATTATTGTATTGTGATAATCAAGCAGCATTACACATAGCAGCCAATCCAGTTTTTCACCAACGTACGAAACACATAGAAATAGATTATCATATAGTTCGAGAAAAAATACAAGTTGGAATCATCAAACCATGTTATGTTTCGACTAAAATGCAATTTGTAGATATTTTCACTAAAACTTTGGGAAGACATTAATTTGATTTTTTTAAAGACAAGTTGGGTGTGATTGACATACACTCTCCAACTTGAGGGAGAATATTAAGATATAATATGTGGACAATATAGTATAATAATTAGTTGTTGAATATATCTTAGATATTCATAATCAATTAATATTTTTTCCTTCATGATTTGATTGGTAGTATATTTTATTTTATTCTCAAGATTTAGTTAGTTTATATTTTCCCTTGTTGTTAGGTATTAGTTGGTAGCTTGTATCCTATTTAAACATTGTGAATATTAATGAAGATTGCGCTTTCGATCCCAATTCTATTTCTCATTCTTAATAGAAGTTCAAGTCAGAAACAGAACTAAGGGGCCTAGGTACTTACAACAAAAACAAGAACAAGAAAAGAAAGAGTGCAATATCCTAGCATATAAAGGACACGATTAAGAGCCTACAAGTAGGCTACTTGCTGAGTCTTGTACTCCTTTCTTATTTTGATTTTTTTTGTTTTTTCAGGTAATAAGGATTTAGTCGAGGTTGGGAGCCGACTCTGGAGTAGGTGTCATAGACAAGCCTCACCCGTCGTCTTCAACCCATTTGTTTTGAAACGTTTTGTGTTTTAACTATTGTGTTGTGTTTTAATTACTCAGCCCGGTCCTTACATATGATGACCAAATAAAAGCCCCGTTAGGCAAGGTCATGAGACACTATGAAAATTAGACTAGGTGAAGTACCCGAACGACCATAACATAAAATTCATTTCCATATTCCAAATAGTTATCAAATTGTTCCATCATTTAATAGAAAAAAACAAGAACTATTTCAAATGAACCTTATTTAGCTGATCTAGATCTCTTGGTGGTCGTTTGGTTTAAGGTTTTGTTTATGATGCTTATGAATCAAATAATTATGCTCAGTGTAGTATGGAAAATGTTCTAAGAAAGAGTGGACCTCATATATTCATGATACGTAGATGTACGACATAGAGACTAGTAAAGAGTTAACCAATTCATCTTAGGATCATGTACAAAACTGTGATTGATAAATACGACTTGGGGAGCAAAGTGACGAGATATGATGTAACACCCCAAAAAATAAAGGAAATTAGCTCCAATAAGAACAAGCCGCCCGTGTAAGATCCAAAGAATTCAAGGAAAGAAATTAAGAGGATCAAGAATGACAAGAGTCTTAGCAAGTCATTTCTACGCCGTTAGAAGTAATTTTAAGAATTTAAGGCCTTTGGACAAAGATTGGAAAGGAAAAAGTAGGAGAAAACGGCAAAAAAGTCATTTTTTCAATTACCAAGGATCTTTCTCGATTTTCCTTATCTAGAAGGAATTTCAAGATGGTCGAGAAGGAAAAACTGACCAACAACATCAAGGGATGAAGGATTTTAAGAAAAAGTATGGATGTTTTGAGGAAAATAATCATAAAATATTGCAAATGTGACAAATTACCAAAAAAAATACCCTTGAAGCTCCACTTAATTACAAAACTGTAATTAAAAAAGAATCTGCAACCAAATTTTGTTCCAGAACCGTCCAGCAGAAGAAAGTCAATCATATATTCACATTCAATCGTTGGATTGAGATACTATTTGGATATGTTTAACAAGGCTCAAGGTTCTGTAGATCGAATGGTTAAAGTTGAAAACCAATGTCGGTAGCACCTTCATCGTTTTAGATATTTATGACTGAAATTTTAGAAATGTTTAAAATAAAAAAAATGAGAAAATTCACCACAATTCTAGAACAATCAATGGCGATGCAAGCTTGATCTATAAATACGAAGTTATGGGCAATGTTTCAAGACAAGAATCGAGTGATGAAGATTCCTAAAATTCGAGTTTGAACAATCTTCAGCTTGATCTATATACATAAAATAATATGGTCTGGTTGAATAACTTGTCATGGTGCGAACACCCTTATTTACCTAAGTCATCATTTTCTGATTTGCAATAAGTCAGTAAACGTACGTCTTGATAATTAAGAATCGTCACTTTTCAATGCGATTCTGGATATTGGCTCGCAAAACAAGTGAAAACATTAGAAGTTGATGCAAAAGTAAACAACAAAATCATATAGAGATTATTCATATCCTTTATTTTGTATAGATTTAGGATTTGTTTGTGTTTCATTTGGATCCTTTCCAATCACATACATATATGTATATATATATATATATATATATAATCATTGCACTCCAACAAACCTACAGTGGACAACTATTAAAGATAGATTTTTATGTAAAAGCTCTTACAAGAAAAACTAAAAAAAACCAAAAGGATATCAAGGGTGTTTGTTTCTTAGGTTAGACTTTATTTAGTAAAGCATCACAACCAACTATCCAAAGCTTAGGCTACCCTCTTTTCTCTCTCAAGGCCAATCATATACTTCCGGTAACTACAATGGGATCCTCTCCTTCTCAAATTTCTTCTATTTTGGTTCTCGAAATTTTTAAATAAAATGGAAACATGTATATTCATTTTCATTGCCATACATGCACTATTTAGTTAAAAGTCTCCATATGGTTGAAAACTCAAATATGAAATAAACTTAGTACAAAGAATTGCTAGATGGTATATGTAGGTTAGTAAAATTTACGAATTTTATGGAGAGATAAGTACTTCAAGTACTAAGATAATAGTATTGATAGGCCCACTTTGTAATTGTTACAAATGATTTGATCCATATCGTTCATGTGAAGACAAGTGATGGGGGTATCATATACAATCAGTTTTTATAAGATTAGACCAAAAAATATTTAATCTCTCCTTGTAAATCGATTAATTGACTTGAGTTCTTTCCATATATCCTTTTTATGATCTTAACATTACCATTTTCAATTATTATACATATTTTCTTTTCGTCTTAAATTGTTACCCTTTCAAGTTTAAAACCTCAAATATTTCTTAATCCTTAAAGGATTTTGAGTAGAGTGATACCCGAGTTAAAGAGAGTACATGAATAAACATGGATTCTATCC
>NW_019646456.1:0-71772 GCF_002806865.2 Cucurbita pepo subsp. pepo
ACTTAAACATGTAAAATCGTTACTTTGCGTATAACCTCCATGACACTTAACATGTAAAATCATAGAATTTTCTTGGCTCTAGATGGTAGCTTAATCCTGCAAATCTGACACTCCCTAAAAGGCGGTTAGTCAGATTTCATAGTTCTAGTAAATCAGTCATTAGATTCAGATTTAGTGTGTAGGCTGTACTTGACTATTTCTTTCTCATTATTTCTTTATAAGGATTCTCACTATGAATACGAAAGAGGTTGCCCGCAAAGGTACATAATTTAGTGTCAATTCATAAGCATAGCTGTAGTTGACTACGAACATCTTATCTCCTTGAGCTTTCTCCCTAATTTTCCTGACACTAATGATAGAACATATCATCTATGCTCACTCCAATGAGAACACTCATTATGTGCCTTCTTCAGAGATATGAATACCCAATGGCCACAGCTACCAAATCACTAAGCAAGTAAACAGAAATACAGATTGTTTTAATCGAGCAAGTACAAGTTCTATCGTTCGTATTGATGTTCGTGTTCATGTTCATTAGAAAAGAGGAAAAATCACCAAGGAAAAAGAATTATAACAAGGTTAGCAGAGAATGCACCTTCGACCTCCGCTTCCTCGTCCGAGTAAGAGGAGCAAAAAGTTCCTGTTGAATCTCCTCGGCCTCCATACCCATGGATGGGAGGTGGTGGATGGGAGGCACCACGGCAACATCCCAATGTCCGGCTGTGCGACCATACTCCCCCGCACTATATAGTATGTTCATATAAGTGAATGAAGAACACAAAATATGTATATCCTAGAGTTGGGAAGTGCTGGTTTCAAACATCAAAAATGATGAAAATTTGATGAAAAACATTGTTTAATCGAATTTGAGACCCAAAACGGCCGTATTTTGGGTTGAAGGGTCGGACAAGCCGCCTCCGGCGACTTGCCAGGACATAGCTCTCGAAAAGTTACATGGAATCAAAAAAAAATTCATCAAATTTGATCAACGGAGCTCAAAGTTATGGTCTCTCGAAGTTTCGACTTAGTTCAAAGTAATTTTTGGGAGATTTAAAGGTCCAGATCCTTTGAAGTTTTACTCTGTTTATGACCACGGTATTGTAGATGCCGAAAAAACGTATGAAAAAAAGTGCTTATTTGCTTAAAACAACCCAGAATCGAGAGAGATACGTTCTTCGAAAGGTTTGCTATCTGCTGTATTCGTATCAGTTCGACTGAATCGGAGAGAGCGGGGTTCTCCATCCTCTTAAAGGAATTAAAAATTTTCAAACAAACTAAGTTCAAATTCAATTATCGTCAAATTGGTACTCCGCCGGTATATTTGGCTCTTAGTAACCCAAGCCAACGTTCGAATCGTATCAAGAACGTTTGTTTTTTTTATATATATTTTTTTTATTAAATTTCTGCATAAGCTCCTTGGCGCGTTTTCTTATTTTTGTTAAATTTATATATTTTCTTTTTTGGGTGTGCCGCGCGCAAAACTCGTAAAAAGGTCCCCTCCCGCCCACAAGAAATACCTTCCGACAAAGCAAAACGAAAACACCACGATGAGGAATTGGTGGATCCGAAAGCGAAAAAAGATGCATGCGTTTAACAACAACAATGTTGATGCGTTGAAGTGGACGCATTTCTGCAGGGTGTTGGAGGGAGGAGCAGTTGAAGACGGGAAGATGAGAGTGATATTGGTGGAGGCAATTGGGAATCTGTATTCAGATATCACAAATAAAAAAGGCTTCTCTCCATACTCTTATCGCCCTTCACCTTCTCTTCAAAGGGAAACAAGGTAAATCTAAATTTGTCTGCTTTTGATTTCTTCATTTATTTATACCTAATGTGCTGTAATTAGAGGTGATATCTACATGTTCTGATTAGAGGTGGTATCTTATATTACAAATCATATGACCTACAAGATTTCCTTCTTCTACCCCGCTCCTCACGAGATTTTCTATGGTTTTTATTTATGCCGTTAATAGGGCATATCATTGGATGGAATGTAAAACTATTTTTCATGTAATATGACCTACAACTAGCATGTCAATAAAAACATTTGTCCTCTCACCTGCATTCCTTCTTAATCTAACCCTCCCAGAAAAACTTCCGTGCTGAGCCAGTCTATTATTCAAACTTCTTGATTAACTCATCAACAGAATCACAGCCCCATTGTACACATGAATACCTCAACTGGGAGGGAGGCAAAATATATCCACTTATCAACAGGGTCCTTAAGATGTATTGTTAGTTCCTGTATGCTTTGGAATTGAGGTTTCTGTTTTTGACATGTTTTGTCTATTGAGTTAGAAAAGATAAATATGTGTAGCTACAGGGCAATAATGTTTGTTGTATTCAAATAGTTATATACTCTAAAAGCATATTTAGAGATAATTAAAAAAGGGTGTACTTTGTTTGAGGGCTCTAGAGAAAGGAGTCGAGCCTCGATTAATGGGAGGCTATTCGAGAGCTCCATAAGCTTTAGGGGGAGGCTTATAGTGTACTTTGTTCGAGGGGAGGATTATTGAGGATTGTTGGGAGTGAGCCCATGGGTTTATAGGTGAGGAATACTATCTCCATTGGTATGAGGACTTTTGAGGAAGCCCAAAGCAAAGCCATGAGAGCTTATATGCTCAAAGTGGACAATATCATACCATTGTGGAGATCCGTGATTTCTAACACAATATCGCATGATTATCTAATTTTGAAATGTGATTTTTTAGCATGACAACAATAAGGAATATTAGTACATCTAATAGACATGAAATCGAACTTTTCCCTACTAATGTTGTGCATATTAGGTAATGGAAGCAAATGAGCCAACCACAGAAAAGAAAAGAGGCACTTCATGCATGAGAGCTATATTCCCTGCATTTTTAAAAAAAGGTTAGTTAAGAACACTACTTCTGCGTTCATTTCCATGTCCCTGCACTTCATTTCGTTGCATTGTTTTCTATTTATCAAGTATAGTCTATTATACTAGAAACAAGCTCCTTCTGTATTTTACTAGAAATGTCCTTAGTCTATATTTTACTTGATTTATAGTCAACATATGCCAAGGACAAAAAGATGTGGACAAGCATGTTCTATTCTTGTGTGACAATTTTTGCAATGGCAGATTGAAAATATGTCATAAGTTCTTTTATTTATCATTATTATTATTACTACTTTTGTCTTTTGGAAAAGTTAGAAACATAATGTATATGGTTGAGCATCAATCGGCGAGAAATGCCCTTTTCATTGCATTTTTTTGCATTTCTGCAACAAAACACCTTTCCAAACTAAACTTTTCAACTACCTTGCTATTGCATTATATGTAGTCAAAAGGTATGGAAGCAGTATTAATTACGTCACGGCGAGCTATTATGAGTGTAATTTGTCCATTAATTAAGTTATTACTAACATGGTGATAATAAAATAATTTGGTGGCCCTATCATTCGTTATTAGGGGTGACATGTATAAAAGCAGCGGGGGGAAGACTAATTTCATCTCTTCTTTTTATACACCTTTGCAGCTCCTTGTTTGCTTGATTTGTTCAAATATTTCAATATCATGTCGGTTTTTCCTAATAGGGATCAAAATCTCTCTACCATCTTAATTGTATTGATTTCCAAGGTCCAGATAGACTTCCTTCGATCAATGGGATGGCTTCTCTTCTTGGAGAGTATGGGAAAACTAAGAGAATCTTAAAAGGGTAGAAAACGTGTTGCAGGATTTTTTCTGACATAGTTACGGTCTTCACCTCCTCTTGATGCACTGTAAAAGATTTTTGTAATTACAAGCTTGAATATATTTGGTAGTTGGTAATCTTTTTTTGTAACCTATTTGGCATCTTCTGGTTGGGAGTGTGTATTAAGGGTGCTCAATTTATGAGATCCCTCTATTTGATGGTAAATTTATTAGAAATGTCTAATGCGTAAAAGCAGTGGGAAAACCAACTTCTCTTCTTTTTATTCATCTTTGGTACTTATATTGATTACTTCTAAATTTTCAATATCATCTAGGCTAATTCCTAACTAAGATCAGAATCTTGCTAGCATCTTCTTCATTATATTGATTTCCAAGGTCAAGATAGGCTTCTTTGGTTCAACGGTTGTGGCTGCTTTCTGCGGAGATTATGGTACGGAATAAATAAGAGAATCTTCAGAGGGTAGGAAGCGTGTTCTTCCTCCTAGCTGGAGTCTTCACCTCCCCTTGGTGCATTCTTAAAGATTTTTGTAATTGCAAGCTTGATTATATTTGCTAGTTGGTAGTTCTTTTTGTAACCTATTTGGCTTGGCATCTTCTTGTAGGGAGTGTTCATTAGGGGTGCTCAATTTATAAGGTGAGATCTCTCTATTTGATGATAAATTTATTTCTAATAAGTTTTCATGTATAATGCGTAAAAAACAGTGGGAAGACCAACTTCGTCTCTTCTTTTTTTGTTACTTATTTTGATTTGTTCTAAATTTTCAATATTATCTAGGCTATTCCTAACTAAGATCAGAATCTCGCTAGGATCTTCTTCATTATATTGATTTCCAAGGTCAAGATAGGCTTGCTTGGTTCGACGGTGTGGCTGCTTTTCGTGGCGATTATGGTATGGAATAAAAAGAGAATCTTCAAAGTGTAGGAAGCGTGTTCTTCCAGACCTAGCTGGAGTCTTCGTCTCCCTTGGTGCACTTTTAAAAAATTTTGTAATTACAAGATTGATTATATCTGCTAGTTAGTAGTTCTTTTCGTAGCCTATTTGGCATCTTCTTGTAGGGAGTGTTCATTAGGGGGTGCTCATTTTATAAGGTGAGATCTCTCTATTTGATGATGCGTAAAAATAGTGGGAATTCCAACTTCGTCTCTTCTTTTTATGCATCTTTGTGACTTATTTGATTTGTTCTAACTTTTCAATTTCATTTAGGCTAATTCCTAAATAGGACCCGAATCTCGCTAGCATCTTCTTCATTATATAGCTTCTTTTGTTCAATGGTGTGGCTGCTTTTCGTGGAGATTATGGTATGGAAAAAATAAGAAAATCTTCAAAGGGTAGGAAGTGTGTTCTTCCAAACCTAGCTGGAGTCTTCACCTCCCCCTTGATGCACTCTTAAAGATTTTTGTAATTACAAGCTTGATTATATTTGCTAGTTGGTAGTTTCTTTTTGTAACCTTTTTGGCATCTTCCTTTAGGGAGGGTTCATTAGGGGTGTTCAATTTATAAGATGAGATCTCTTGTATTTCATATATGTTTAGTTATATATTTGATGATAAATTTATTTCTTATATTTGATATATATATATCAATAGTTATATATTTTATGATAAATTTATTTCTTATATTTGATATATATATATGCTTAGTTATAGAAGCATTCTCTCAAGAAGGTTCTGACTCGTCCAGTTAAAAGGGTTGCGAATGGTTTTGGGTCATCAATTAGGCCACATTAGGGGCCGTGGTTGAAACCCAAAGCCTAGCTCATCTAGTGTCGCGTCTTCCCCACAATATGACAAAGGTACTTGTGAAGGCAAATTGCAATCTAACGTAGAAAACAGATGTTGCTTTAAATACTAAACTTCAACATGGGAAGGTAGATTCAAAATGGTTGGGGCAAAGGCTGGGAGAGGATGGCCTTTCAAACACCTAGGTATGTTTTAACATTATAATTAATGATGTGTTTGCCTGTGGTTATCCTACCTCTATGCTAGTTAATTCATGCTTGTATAAGAAATCTGTTAATTGATTGTGTTGTTTTATGTGCGGCTATCTTGCAATTATGGTAGTCAATTTATGCATGTTGGGACTCTATAAGTATGTTTTATGTGTGGTTATCTTGAAGTTATGGTAGTCAATAATTCATGCATATAAGGAATTTATAAACTGATTGTACTATTTTATGTGTAACAATCCATGTAGGGGAGGCGAGCTTGTATGAATGACACGTACTCTGTTTATAAACCCATGATCTTTTTTCTTAATAGCCAATGTGAGCCTAATACCAATTAAAGTACAATTGAGTGTTGTATGAATGACACGTACTCTATGGCTTATCTACATATTATTTTCTAATGTTATGACGTGTTATTTTATGACTATGTTATGTTGGTGAATGTTATGTCATGCATGTACTTCCATTATGCCAATCCATTATGTCTACAAGACATTGATGGGTCATGTATGACATAATGAAAGATATGTCATGTACACGTATGAATGTCTCATACAAAGTTATGTCATGTAAAGGATAGAAGTATGATGTGAATCATAACCATGAGACCTCATGCATGTGGTATGTCACAAGCATTGAATACTTCAGAGTATATGTTTTGTACAGGCACGTACATCGTGATATGATATGCACTCTTTTTTTACTGTTGGTTTCTAGAGCATGTGATTGCATGTGATTGAATTTTCATACACTCAGGAAAAGTAAGAAGGAAATTATACATCATGAAAGTAGTAAAGGAAAGTGATAAAGTGATACAAGGCAAGGGTTTCGGCATGTAACGACCATGTTTCCATGGGCAACACAACTTGGACAAGCATGACCATAACACTAGGAAAATATATCTATCAACCGTACTTAACACAAAATGTGTCTACCTGTTCACAAATGTTTATTAAGAAGGTAGTTTTACCAACCCTTAATGCATGAAAATCATAGGGAATAAATCATACATACAATCAAACAAGATTAACGAGGATATTTTCTTTCTCCATCATACCACAGCTGAAGACGTAACATCATGCATTAGTCTCATCCATATTACCCAACTCGTATTCTAGTCATGCATATTTTCTTTCTAGCCTTGCCTAATACATAAAATAACATGGTTCTCGGAAATCTCAACTTAGGGGCATAACAGTAATTTTACTATGACATACATACAGTACATGCTCATCCAAAAATGGCATTTTTAAGTCTTCAACATGTATTATCTAACCACCTAAGGTAAGGAATACTTGCATGCTAATATGTCCTAACAATCCCAATTAATGGCTTGGATCGTGTATCAACAGTCAATTCTAGGTAGAGGTAGAGATGACAAGAAGATATTTGAACATCCATTTGGAAGAGATGATGGATGCAAGTTCATTTTGGTCATGGTACTAGGAAATGGAATCTTAGAATGACTCCATATCTCTCTACAAAACGTTAAGGTATTCAATCTTACTAGAATTGCTCATTTTTTATCGGAAGCTTGTGTTTTAGTTTTTTACTATCTTGTACCCCTATTATTCCTTTCTCATTTGATTTAATCTTTACTGTCTCCAGATTGTTTCATACAGACAATCGGAAAACAATCGGGAGATAGGATGACCTATTACATGCTAGAGCTTATCGAAAAGAAAGAAGTTCCTTTTTTTAAGAATCAAATTAAAAAAATAAAAAAAAAATCAATTATCCATTCAATATAATATTTTGATTGAATGTCAAGTATTACATGCCTAAAGCATGTGATGTTACTTGGATGACACATGCCTTCTCGAACTAGCTTTTCTGCATGTTAGAAGCTTCAAAATGTTTGAAATTTCTCTCTAATAAATAACGGAACATTTACAAAAAGATAGGACCACCATGCTAACATGATTGCATGTGATTGAATTTTCTGATTCCAATAATAAAGTTACTTATTGCGTATTTTTAAATACTAAGACCACACTTACAATTTTTCAGACAAAGGTCATGTATGGATGAGGAGGTAAAGGAGGCCATAAAATCAAGTCACAATAGTTAGGCTTTTGTAGTCTTTTATGTTGAGGTAAGTCAACTACATTTATTTCTAAAAAATGACGAGATTTTTTATTTTTTATTTTTTCAATTTTTGACTATGTTATTTTTATTATTAAATTTGAAATGGATTTATGAATATTTAAATCTAGCCTTGTTTAAAGCAAATTATTTTTAATGATTATCGGTAGGTAGTAGTCATGGTGTACATGTTAGGCAAAACACACCATCCAAAGGATCACAAATTTAAGGTCATTGTCTCTAAATCAACTAGAAGTTTTTTGTGGTAATCCTCCTTATGGTATACAAATGCACTCTAGGAAGTTCAACATAAACAAATTGTAGTAAGAAATTATCGATGAATTTTTCCTAGCAATGTCAACTTGGTTAAAAGGTATTACCATAGTTAAAGTTTTAAGACTATCATTTTAAGTTTGATTTGTAAGTATCCCAAGTTTTATAGCATCTGATGATATCCACCATGCTTATATAATACCAATTCTTAGAAGAGAATTTTGTTAAGCTCCTTCTTGATATTACAAAGACGTTGAAAAACAAGAAGTTGTGCCTTTTCGTTGTGGTTATAGGAGCTCTAGTTTTGTGTTGTACTAGATAAGGTATAAACCTTTTTAACAATGTTTACAATGAAAGTTACCAAATTCTCAAACTCTAACTTGGCTACAAACAAATACAGTAAGTTGTTCGCAGATCCATGTGATTTACTATTGCATTGGATTTGCATTGAGTTAGGGTGAAGTTTTTAATCAGTTTCATGTCATGATTTTGACTCCAAAAATTTACTAGATTTGGAGTAGGTAGCCCAAAGAGAAGAAATATTACAAATTTCTTGATTTTGTATGGAAAATAGGCAAATTGCATAAGTAATTCATCTACAAAGATGAGACATTAATGATGAACAAAATCAAGTGGACATTTACAAACCTACTAGATGAATTATGTTGCTCATGAAATTTTAGGAGAATGCTCAATATGACATGACAATCCACCCCCTTGCGGGGCCCAGCGTCCTTGCTGGCACTCTTTCCTTCCTCCACTAGCACCCTTTCCTTCCTCCAATCGATGTGGGACTGCCTCCAAATCCACCCCCTTTGAGGCCCAGTGTCCTTACTGGCACACCGCCTCGTGTCTACCCACCTTCGGGGAACAACGAGAAGGCTGGCACATCGTTTGGTGTCTGGCTCTGATACTATTTGTAACGGCTCATATCCACCGCTAGCAAACAAAAAATAAAAATAAAAATAAAAAAAAAGATTTGAGAAAAAGTAAAAAGGCTTTCACGAGGCAGAGATAGAGATAGATATGATGCAGATTTACTTGGAGAGAGAAGTTGATATAAACCAAGAGACATCAATCATACAATATATTTCAATGAAGATGCGAAGAAAATGTTTTTGAATTATCAAAAGATATTTCAATTCATACTACATTGAAGAAGAATGAAGTTTCATTATTATAAAATTTGGGTGGATTATAATTTAGAGTAATTTAGAGTTATTGTATTTCATGAATATATTTTAAGACATTTTATTTACTTTAGGTTACATTTACATCATGGTTAATTATGACCATAAAGTATGAATGTTACCGCTCTTGGAATGCCTTTAATAGTTTCATTTTGAGGATAGGTCTTGTCATTGCATTCACATGTTCTTGCATTTAACCCCCAATAGCGAGGTCACTTACTGAGTATTTCTTAAAATACTCAAGCCATGTGCTATTTCTATTTCAGGTTAAGGCAAGGTGTTCCTGTACAGCTGACGATGACATCACAACTCGAGACCATGGTACATGCATGCGGTATTCGTATTATTTTCTTAAACTTAGGCTAGAATAGGATGTTTTTTATTTAACCATTTATTTATGCGACAGTGTTATGTTTTATGAAGTCGAATTATTTTTAGGTTATGTTTTATAAAAGTTTAAATGAAGTATTTCCGCATTCAATATTTATGATATGGATACAGTAGCGATCTTAAATTAAGTAGAAAATTTTTGGTCGTTACATCACAAGTATGTTATAAATGTTATAATGTATAGATGCATGTTTAGGGTTCCATGAGTGATAGATATAAATTGTTATATTATTGCATGGAATGGATGATTATATAATTGTTATATAAAGCATGTTAGATGTATGTTATAGGTTATTTTGAACGTCATAANTCTGATGATATCCACCATGCTTATATAATACCAATTCTTAGAAGAGAATTTTGTTAAGCTCCTTCTTGATATTACAAAGACGTTGAAAAACAAGAAGTTGTGCCTTTTCGTTGTGGTTATAGGAGCTCTAGTTTTGTGTTGTACTAGATAAGGTATAAACCTTTTTAACAATGTTTACAATGAAAGTTACCAAATTCTCAAACTCTAACTTGGCTACAAACAAATACAGTAAGTTGTTCGCAGATCCATGTGATTTACTATTGCATTGGATTTGCATTGAGTTAGGGTGAAGTTTTTAATCAGTTTCATGTCATGATTTTGACTCCAAAAATTTACTAGATTTGGAGTAGGTAGCCCAAAGAGAAGAAATATTACAAATTTCTTGATTTTGTATGGAAAATAGGCAAATTGCATAAGTAATTCATCTACAAAGATGAGACATTAATGATGAACAAAATCAAGTGGACATTTACAAACCTACTAGATGAATTATGTTGCTCATGAAATTTTAGGAGAATGCTCAATATGACATGACAATCCACCCCCTTGCGGGGCCCAGCGTCCTTGCTGGCACTCTTTCCTTCCTCCACTAGCACCCTTTCCTTCCTCCAATCGATGTGGGACTGCCTCCAAATCCACCCCCTTTGAGGCCCAGTGTCCTTACTGGCACACCGCCTCGTGTCTACCCACCTTCGGGGAACAACGAGAAGGCTGGCACATCGTTTGGTGTCTGGCTCTGATACTATTTGTAACGGCTCATATCCACCGCTAGCAGATATTGTCCTCTTTGGGCTTTCTCTTTCGGGCTTCCCCTCAAGGCTTTAAAACGCGTCTGCTAGGGAAGGTTTCCACACCCTTATAAATGGTGGTTTGTTCTCCTCCCCAACCAATGTGGGACATCACAAAAAGACCTTTATGAAAACTGTATGACGTTTTCAAGATCCTAGAAGACTCAAAATACTATGAGAATGTATATGAGACTCATTTACAATATTAAGGGTAAGTATGAAAGGTTTTAGGGAATTAAAACAATGTTGGAGTATGAATCAAGATTTAAAATAGGTAACTATCCCTCAAGACACTTTATAAGAAATCAAAGTTTCTATGAGTACCAAGTGATAAGGCTTACGAAAGTTTTATGCATGCAAATAAATGTTTATGACTAATATGGATTAGAGTATATTTGTTAAGAATTTTTACTTAGTGGTACTTCAAGAGTTAACAAAGAACTCTTAGAACAAGGGCACAAGTTATTCCAAGATTAAAACACTTTGAATAAAAAATAAAATAAAACTTACCTACCTCTCTCCACTGACCTTTCATCCTAACCTCATTCCCTCTATTCAACTAGCATAAACTAGCATAATATTAGAGTTCATCAACAAAAAATAAAAATAAAAATAAAAAAAAAGATTTGAGAAAAAGTAAAAAGGCTTTCACGAGGCAGAGATAGAGATAGATATGATGCAGATTTACTTGGAGAGAGAAGTTGATATAAACCAAGAGACATCAATCATACAATATATTTCAATGAAGATGCGAAGAAAATGTTTTTGAATTATCAAAAGATATTTCAATTCATACTACATTGAAGAAGAATGAAGTTTCATTATTATAAAATTTGGGTGGATTATAATTTAGAGTAATTTAGAGTTATTGTATTTCATGAATATATTTTAAGACATTTTATTTACTTTAGGTTACATTTACATCATGGTTAATTATGACCATAAAGTATGAATGTTACCGCTCTTGGAATGCCTTTAATAGTTTCATTTTGAGGATAGGTCTTGTCATTGCATTCACATGTTCTTGCATTTAACCCCCAATAGCGAGGTCACTTACTGAGTATTTCTTAAAATACTCAAGCCATGTGCTATTTCTATTTCAGGTTAAGGCAAGGTGTTCCTGTACAGCTGACGATGACATCACAACTCGAGACCATGGTACATGCATGCGGTATTCGTATTATTTTCTTAAACTTAGGCTAGAATAGGATGTTTTTTATTTAACCATTTATTTATGCGACAGTGTTATGTTTTATGAAGTCGAATTATTTTTAGGTTATGTTTTATAAAAGTTTAAATGAAGTATTTCCGCATTCAATATTTATGATATGGATACAGTAGCGATCTTAAATTAAGTAGAAAATTTTTGGTCGTTACATCACAAGTATGTTATAAATGTTATAATGTATAGATGCATGTTTAGGGTTCCATGAGTGATAGATATAAATTGTTATATTATTGCATGGAATGGATGATTATATAATTGTTATATAAAGCATGTTAGATGTATGTTATAGGTTATTTTGAACGTCATAAAACAAGATAGACGTTAAAATCTATAACAAAGATAACTGCATGCTCACTTAGGGTTAACAACCAAGCATGATCAATTTTAATAGTTAAAATAGGTCGATATCTTGTAAAACTGTCGTTACAAGAAAGCTCACCTGACACAATCTTATCTAGGTTGGAGGTACTTAAGTTTACGGTTTACAGAACACCTGCTACTTGGAGATCGAGCTAGTACTTTAACTAATACTTGAAAAAATCACCTAGGAGGTAGCAGTTGCTCTGACTCACTAAGAGTTAGTATATTCTTGACCAAAGTGGCGCACTAAACACTATAGGAATAAGAGTTATTGTGGGATTAGTGTTTAAGTAAAACATGTCTTGGTTTTGTGAAGGAGTGGTCGACTACCCCTCGATAGCAGTTGTTCTAACTCACTAAAGTATCGTTACAAATTAATAATTTTTGAGTACATTATTACATTTGCTAAATCTGATTGGATTAAAAATGATTAAGTCAATTCAGTAATAGAATTTGTTTTATATCTCAGCATGTCAAGCTCAATAGTACAATTACTCGCTTCAAAGGGTGACAATTACGCAACTTGAAAATCAAACATAAACACAATACTTGTAATTGGATTTGAGGTTTGTTTTAATTGAGGAATGTCCTCTAAACCCTGGCTCAAATGCAAACCGAACAATTCGGGATGCATATGACAGATGGACAAGGGCAAATGACAAAGCCCGAGTGTACATTTTAGCCAGCATATATGATGTTTTGGTTAAAAAAAATAGAGATTATGGAATCTTTGAAAGGGATGTTTGGACAACCGTCCTTCTCTCTTAGACATGATGCCATAAAATATGTTTACAACTGCTGCATGAAAGAAGGGACCTCTGTTAGAGAACATGTTCTGGACATGATGGTTCATTTCAATGTGGTAGAAGTAAATGGAGCTTGTTAAACCTAAAATAGATCATAACTGTATATACTAAAATAGTCTAAGATTTACTAGTTGTTATGATTTGAAGGGTTTGTTACCAAATCTATGATTTTATGGTTTGTTACCAAATCATAGATTTGGAATGTAATCTTCATTATACGCATCTATAAATACATGAGGTCGTGACCCATATAGGTCATCGTGCCATTCAATCTAACATGGTATCAGAGCCAAGGTTTATTTTTTAAACTCCTCGCCATGTCTTCTTCCTCCTCTCCATCCACCATCTCCAACACCGTCTCAACTACCATGGCGACTTTTGGCCCAATCCCTCTACACCATGTTGTCACAATTCGTCTAACCAAAAACAACTTCATCATATGGCG
The DNA here is from genome assembly GCF_002806865.2 of Cucurbita pepo subsp. pepo. Lineage (NCBI taxonomy): Eukaryota > Viridiplantae > Streptophyta > Magnoliopsida > Cucurbitales > Cucurbitaceae > Cucurbita > Cucurbita pepo. The sequence continues at coordinate 13,501 of NW_019646456.1, forward strand.
TGCCCAGCTCCTCCCCTACCTACGGAGTACGAAGCTTATGGGCTACCTCGATGGCACCAATGTTGCACCTGCCAAGCTGATCCCTTCCTCAACTGCTGCTGGTGCTGAGCTGGTCTCTAATCCGGCCTATAATCAGTGGTATGATCAGGATCAACAAGTCCTTAGCGGCCTTCTCTCCTCCATGTCTGAGGAGATTCTTCATGATGTGGTTGCCGCTACTACGTCCAAGGAGGCGTGGGATACCCTGCAGCGGATGTTTTCATCGTCAACTCGTGCTCGCACTACTCAGATTCGTGTTGAGCTCGCCACGTCCAAGAAACGAGATCAATCTGCTGCAAATTATTTTTGCAAGATCAAAGGGCTAGCCACCGAGCTGGCCGCCGCCGGCTCTGCCTTGCAGGATGATGATGTGATCGCGTATCTTCTCGCTGGTCTTGGCCCTGACTATGATCCCTTCGTCACCTCAATGACTACCAAGAGTGAAGCCCTCACCCTTGATGATGTGTTTGCACATCTAATGACGTATGAAGCTCGCCAACTACAACACCAGGCTGAACTTCAGTTAAATCTTGGATCTTCTGCCAATTATGCTAGTCGTGGTGGTCAGCAGAAGAATCGTGGGCGTAGGGATCGCGGTCGTGGTCGTTCTCAAGGTTATGCACCCTCTCGTCCTGCTGGTGATCGTCGTGGCCCTTCTGCTCGTCCTTCCTGCCAGATCTGCGGCAAAGTGGGGCATACTGCTATCCGCTGCTGGCATAGGATGGATGAGTCCTATCAAGATGAACCTTCTTCTGCTCCTCCTACGGCACTGGCGGCTACTTCCTCTTACAAGATTGACCCAAATTGGTACAGCGACACAGGCGCTACGGACCATATCACCAGTGACCTGGATCGTCTCGCTGTGCGTGAACGTTATCATGGAGGTGAACAAGTTCAAGTCGGCAATGGAGCAGGTTTGCGTGTTTTGCATACTGGTCATTCTCTAATTAATACTGCTACTCGTCCTCTTGCGTTGCGTAATATTTTGCATGTGCCTGAAATTTCCAAACATCTTCTTTCTGTTCATAAATTTTCTCGTGATAATGACGTATTCTTTGAATTCCATCCTTGGCATTTTTCTATAAAGGATCGACAGTCGAGGAAAAGTCTCCTAAATGGGAGGTGTGAATCTGGTCTTTATCCTATTAAGCCATCCGATGTCGATAATCTCAAGCACGCCTTGGTGAGCAGATCTACTACTCACGCCCAATGGCATGCACGTCTTGGACATCCTTCATCTCAAGTAATAAAATCCATTTTGCGTCTAAATAATATTTCGTGTGCTAGTGAGTCATCTTTGTCAGTTTGTAATGCGTGTCAGTTAGCAAAGAGTCATCGATTACCATATACTAGTTCTTCCCATAGGTCTTCGTCACCTTTGGAACTTATTTTTTCGGATGTTTGGGGCCCTGCACCTCCATCTGTTGGGGGTTTTAAATATTATATTAGTTTCATTGATGATTTCAGTAAATTTTCGTGGATCTATTTGATGCATGATCGTACAGAAGCTCCTCGTATATTTTTGCAATTCCAAGCTCATGTTGAGCGCCTCCTAGATACTAAAATCAAGTGGGTCCAATCTGATTGGGGTGGGGAATATCAGAAAATTCATAACACATTTTTTCGTTCCCTTGGAATTGGTCATCGTGTTTCGTGCCCTCACACACATCAACAAAATGGGTCTGCTGAACGCAAGCATCGTCATATTGTTGAAACTGGCCTAGCCCTTCTAGCTCATGCTCATGTACCTATTAAATTTTGGGACGACGCGTTTCTTACAGCCACATATCTCATCAATCGTCTTCCTACTCGTGTCATCGATAAAAAATGCCCCTTAGAGCTTCTTTTTCATACCCCACCAAATTACTCCTTATTAAAAAATTTTGGGTGTGCTTGTTGGCCTCATCTTCGTCCTTATAACAAACAAAAGCTCTCTTTTCGATCAAAGGAATGTGTCTTTCTAGGCTACAGTTCTTCACATAAAGGGTATAAGTGTCTTGACACCGATTCTGGTCGTGTCTATATGTCTAGAGATGTCATATTTGATGAAAATGTTTTTCCATTCAAGAGAGCCTCACCTAATTCTTCCCCAATCATGCAGTCGACACATAATGCCCCTGATTTGTGCACCTTGCATTTGGGTAATAGCAGTACTAATTTGGAGAATGATCACATGCATATGTCTGGGCCTACTAACTCTTTGGATGCAGAAAATTTGGTGTCTACATCAGCTTCGGAATTGCCGCAACAATCCTCCGCGTCGCTGCCATGCGAATCGGCGTTGGTTGTTCCGCCAATGATTGAGGCCTCGGCTCCTCCGCCAGCAGATGATATTGCGCAATGCCCGGTCGAATCCTCGGCCGCTGGTCAACCAACTGCTGTAGCATCGGTTGCTCCCCTCGCAACGGCTGATACGGCCGTCCCCTCAAATGTGGATCCTGCACCTACTACTCATCCGTATGGTACTCGATTGAAGCACAATATCAAGAAACCCAAGGTGCGTACAGATGGAACAGTAACATATCTTGTAGCTCGGTCTTCTGCCTCTGAACCTACTTCACATATTACTGCTATGGAGCATCCCCTCTGGCGTCAGGCAATGAATGATGAATTTCAGGCGCTTCAAAAAAATAAGACATGGCACTTAGTTCCTCCTCGTGCTGGTCTTAACGTTATTGATTGCAAATGGGTTTTCAAACTCAAACAAAAGCCAGATGGCTCTATTGATCGCTACAAAGCACGCCTGGTTGCTAAAGGTTTTAAACAGCAGTATGGCGTTGATTATGATGATACCTTTAGTCCAGTTGTTAAGCCCACTACCATTCGGCTCTTATTATCTCTTGCTATTTCTCGTGGTTGGGCTATTCGGCAGATTGATATTCAAAATGCTTTTCTTCATGGCCTTCTTAATGAAGATGTTTATATGAAGCAGCCCCCTGGATTTGTGGATTCTCAACACCCTGGTTATCTCTGCAAGCTGGATAAGTCGCTTTATGGCCTTAAACAAGCTCCGCGTGCCTGGTTTTCTCGCCTTAGCTCCAAACTATTACAGCTGGATTTTACACCTTCAAAGGCTGATGTCTCTCTTTTTATTTTTAACAAAACGGGCATTCAGATGTATATCCTCATCTACGTTGATGATATTATTATCATCAGCTCATCTTCTACGGCTACTGAGAAACTTCTTACACAGCTTCAGGATGATTTTGCCGTCAAGGATCTTGGTATTTTGAGTTATTTTCTTGGGATTGAGGTCCGCCATACTTCTAGTGGACTTATTCTGACACAACATAAATACATTCGAGATTTATTAGCCAGAACCAATATGCTCACCTCCAAAGGTGTGCCCACACCTATGCTTCCCAGTGAGAAGTTGTTATTGAATGGTGGTGAAAAGCTCTCACCTGAGGATACTACTCGCTATCGAAGTGTCGTTGGTGCTCTCCAATATTTGTCTCTGACACGTCCTGATATATCCTTCTGTGTCAACAGAGTGTGTCAGTTCATGTCCTCTCCGACTTCTATACATTGGGCGGCAGTCAAACGAATTCTCCGTTATCTACATGACACTATTGATATGGGTTTGTGTCTTACAAAGTCCAGCACTGATTTGTTGAGTGCCTTTTCAGATGCTGATTGGGCTGGGAATCCTGATGATCGTCGAAGCACTGGAGGCTATGTGATCTTCTTTGGTGGCAATCTTATCTCTTGGAGTTCGAGGAAACAATCGACAGTTTCTCGTTCTAGTACGGAAGCCGAATATAAGGCGGTTGCTGATGCCACTGCCGAATTAATTTGGATCCAAGTCCTCTTGCGTGAGCTCGGGATCTCGCAAGCGCGAGCGCCTAGCCTATGGTGTGACAACATTGGTGCCACCTACCTATCCGCCAATCCAATCTTTCATCGATGGACGAAGCATGTTGAGGTTGATTATCACTTCGTTCGTGAACGAGTATCGACTCGTCAGCTTGATGTTCGACTCATATCTTCCAAGGATCAGCTCGCCGATATCATGACAAAGCCACTGCCAGCTCCTTCTTTTAGCTATTTTAGGCGCAATCTGAACTTAGTAGTACATCGTCCAGATTGAGGGGGGTATTAAACCTAAAATAGATCATAACTGTATATACTAAAATAGTCTAAGATTTACTAGTTGTTATGATTTGAAGGGTTTGTTACCAAATCTATGATTTTATGGTTTGTTACCAAATCTATGATTTTTATGGTTTGTTACCAAATCATAGATTTGGAATGTAATCTTCATTATACGCATCTATAAATACATGAGGTCGTGACCCATATAGGTCATCGTGCCATTCAATCTAACAGAGCTATCATTGATGAGAAGAGTCAAGTCAGTTTTATTGTGGAGTCTCTTCCGAAGAGCTTCCTACAGTTCTGCACGAATGCGATGATGAACAAAATAGAATATAACTTGACTACTCTTCTCAATGAGCTACAAACTTATCAGTCCCTCTTGATGAACAAGAGACAAGGAAGAGAAGCAAATGTTGTTGTCTCTAAGAAATTACTACAAAGATCGTTCTCCAAAAATAAGTTTGGTCCTTCAACTTCTAAAAATGTTTCGATAAAGGAGAAGGGTAAGGGGAAAGATAAGATTCCTATTTACCGCAAACGCAATGTTCAAAATGCAGATAAAGGAAAATGTTTCCATTGCAACGGAAATGGGCACTGGAAAAGAAACTGCCCAAAATACATGGCAGAGAAGAAAGCCGAAAAGACACAACAAGGTAAATGAGATTTACTAGTTGTAGAAATATGTTTAGTAGGGTATGATAACTCAACCTGCATATTGGATTTAGGGGCCACTAATCATATTTGTTCTTTTAATTAGGAAACTAGTTCCTGGAGAACGCTTGTGGAAGGCGAGATAACACTCAGAGTTGGAATAGGAGAGGTTGTCTCAGCAAGATCAGTAGGAAATTTAAAGTTGTTTTTTGGAGATAGATTCATTATATTAGATAATGTACTTTTTGTTCCTAAAATGGAAAGAAGTCTAATATATATCTCTTGTTTATCAGAACAATTGTATAAAGTATCTTCTGAAATCAATGAAGTGTTCATTTGCAAAAGAGGTATTCATATTTGTTCTGCAAAATTTGAAAATAACTTATATTATGTTACAACGAGCGAAACAAAAATTATTTTAAATACCGAGATGTTTAAAACAGTTGAAACTCAAAATAAACGACAAAAGATTTCTCCTAGTACCTATCTTTGGCACTTAAGACTAGACCACGTTAATCTCTAGGATTGGGAGTTTGGTTAAAAGAGGACTTCTAAATGAGTTAGAAGACAACTCTCTACCTCCAAGGAAAAATGAGTGTTAATCCAAATATTCATCCCTTGAAAACTTAGGTGATCTCACCACAAGTGGAGGCACTCAAAGAATAGGGAGATGAGTTGAAGGATTATTGAGAGAGGAAAAAATAAAAAAAATTAAAGGAAATAAATTAGGAGGTCTAGTCACCCATGAAAAGGTAAAAGGAACGACAATCATCTGAGAAATGTTGTGGAAATTACAAAACGATTATGGAAGTAATCATTATGCATGACCTTTTGAACTAGGATTGAGAATATGTTAAAATGAGCTAAAATACACCACAAAGAGTTCAACAACATATCTATTTAAACTCTCCAACGAGAACCTTCTTTATTACTATTCTCACTTGCTCTCTGTTATTCAATTGCATCTGCCATTCAACATATATTTTATTTAGATATTTACACTCACCAACACACTGCACACTTAAAAAAAAAAAAAAAAAAATTTCGGTCAAAGTCAATAGAGGGGTAAATAGGTCCTTTTACCCCTCCAACCATTATAAGGGTCAAATGGAACNAAAAAAAAAAAAAAAAAAAAAAAAAAAAAAAAAAAAAAAAAAAAAAGAGTCCATGAGGTAAGTTCTTGAGCAACTTTCTTCAGATCTGAGATTCTCCTTAACCATTTGAGATCTAATATTTTGGTATCTTCATCTAGGGAGGTTACTCCGCAAATTCAATGGAGTTTGGCGAAATTTTGGTCTGAGTCATAGCACCGAGAGTATATTCAAGAACGGTAAGGATGAGTGTTGAGCCTATTTCCAATGCTCATAAGTAAGGTAATAAAGTAAAATTCAAGGGAAAAAAATACTAGGATGTAGATGGAACTTCAATCTTCATCTTCGTTGAAGTAATCGACTTAATTTGAGTTCAAAATTGAAATATACAAAAATGTAAAATCCAAGAAAAAACAAATAGAAATCGGTTTGTTCATCTGCTAGGAGGAGAGAGGAAGATTTTGACGTGCCACGTGTCGTTCGGTGAGAGGAGAAACGGGTAAGACAGATGAGGACACATGTCAAAACTTGTGTGGAACAAAGTGTCATGTGCTTTGTGGGTTCATCTGCTAGGAGGAGAGAGGAAGATTTCGACGTCCCACGTGTCGTTCGGTGAGAAGAGAAACGGTAAGACAGATGTCAAAACTTGCGTGGAGCAAAGCGTCATGTGCTTTGTGGAGCAAGGCATCATGGGTTGTGTGGTTTGACGCGGCTCCATCGCTTTGTGACATGCAAACATGAATAGATTTTCTCCTCCATTTAAAGTTCTTTTTGAAAGAAAGTGACTCATTTCAATTTCAAGGAGAAGATAAAAGACATGAATAGATTGAATTTATTTCTTTATTTGTGGAGGAATGCTACTAAATCATGGTGGAACACTTTACCCCTAAGGCAATTGATTCCTGGAATAGTCTGCCAGAGAAATTTTTGATAAATTATTTCGCACCCATTAGAAATGTACGATTAAAAAAGTGGTGAATGCTTCTTCCAAGGGGCCATTATGTCAAAGACATACAATGATGCACAAGAGATTTTAGAAAAAATAGTTTCCAACAACTATCGTGAGCTAATGTAAGGAGCAATCTAGGGAAGAAGACCAGAGGAGTACTAGAAGTTGACGCTTTAATATCTATCAATACTCAGTTAGCCTCTACGACTACTATTCTATAGATTTTTGTATAGGGACAAAGATCAATAAATAAAGCGCCAATACAAATAGCAGCTATGATGACTCAAATAGCAATTGAATCCTGTGTATATTGTGGAGAAGAACACACTTTTGGTCACCGTCCCGACAATCGAGCCTGTTTTTTATATTAAAAACCAATATAATCAAAGCAACTAAAAGAATTATCCATTTTTAAATACTTACAACTTAGGGTGGAGGAATCATCCAAATTTCTCATGGAAGAACCAAAATTCATACAATCAACAAATGTCGAAAAATTACCTATCAGTTTTGGACTACAAAATCAAATGACATGATCTCAACAAGCTAATGTCCAAGGGAAAGGAACCTGCCAAGCTTAGCACATTCTGGGGACATGTTTTGAAAGTCTATCAAAGGAATTTAGGGACGATATTGTAATATAAGGCCAGCAAGCATCCTTGCGAAATCTGGACGTTCGAGTGGTGGGAGCATATTACCCTAGGGAGAAGGAGGAAATAAGAAAGACAACAACATCCACACTCAATAAACAACTAGTATGTAGAAATAGAAGGAAGGAGATGTTCAACAAGAAAAAAAATAAAAAGTAGTGGAGAACCTAAAGAGTTTTCGATAAAAATATAAGCAGAAAGAACTTATATCCCATCACTTCCTTTTCCACATAGAATAAAAATAAAGGAGGGGCACCATTTTAAAACTTTCATAAATACTTTTAAAAAAGTCACACATAAGCATCTCGATAATGGAAGCCTTGAAATAGATGCCCTACTATGTTTAGTTCTTGAAGTATATTCTCACCCATCTATTTTTATTCTAAGAATTCAACGTGATGGCCCTAAATGAAGAATACAGTGAATCAAGATCCCACTAAAAGAGAAAAACTATGATTCATTAACAATTCTAGTATCAATTGGAGTGAATGAGATAGATAGAGCATTATGTGACTTGGGAGCAAGCATTAATCTAAAGACCAATCCATTTACAAAAAGTTAGACATTGGTAAAGCTAGATCTACTGCATCATTCTCCAACTAGCATATCCCTTTATTAGTCATCCAAAAGGCAAGATCAAGGGTATCGTAATTTATGTGGACAAATTCATATTTCTTGCTAATTTTATTATTTTGGATTATGAAGTAGACAATGATATGTCAATTATCTTGGGAGAGATTACACACAGAGTTACAAGATATCTTGGGGGAGAAGAAGTTACACAATGAAATTACACAAAGAGACACCAAGATATTTACGTGGTTCGGAGAGAAGAAGTTCCCCTACATCCACAGGTAGCAACCAATCACTAATAAACCAAAGCGTTACGAGTAAATACCTCACTATCACACTACAAAGACTCTCACCAATATGTCACTCAACAAATACAATGTGACACCCAAAACTCTCCCAAATCCCGATATCAAATCCCGATATTTAACTAAATCTGGTATGACTAAATCTAATTCAAATAATCAAATCAAATCTAATCCAAATAACCAATCAAATCTAATCCAAATAACCAAATCAAATAAAAACTTATTACAATTTACAACAATCTCCACCTTGTCATAAGATCTCCAAATCAAATCAAAACTTATGACAATTTACAACAATCTCCACCTTGTCATAAGATCTCCAAGTTGATAACTGAGTTGGTTGCCACCACCTCAAGCCTCAATACGTATGCTGGGAACTCCATCAATCATAGAGAAAGCATATGCTATCGTATCATCAAACCTTGCAGGTTTTCGAATTACCCTTCGTGGTCTATTCTTGGGGATAGACTCAGGTTCCTCCACTTTTTCATTTACAAGGCTTTGCTACTCCTGTTCTAAGACATCAGAGTTATTATCTACCTGGTCAATAAGTTCTTTAGTAGGAGCAACCATATCAGGAGAGAACACCACCTTCTCCACCTGCTTCAATGCATCGTCATTATTTTTAATTTTCTGCAAAAACATTCCAGACTCATCGAATGTCACATCTCGACTATTAACAATCTTACTTGTTTCTGGACACCATAACCTATAGCCCTTCACACCTTTGCTAAAGCCTATAAACTTGGCTTTTTTTTTTGCTCTTTGAGTCTGTCACATGATAATAAGCAGGACACCCAAATACATGCAATTTATCATAATCATTAACAGGAGTACCCGACCATACCTCAAGTAGAGTTTTCCCACCATTTCCAGAAACAGGTAAACGATTCACCAAGTGAATTGCATAACTGAGAGCCTCAGCCCAAAAAACCTTACTCAATCCTACTTGAGACAATATGCATCGAACCTTCTTTATTAATGTTTGGTTCATTCTCTCAGCAACTTCATTTTGTTGTGGCTTACCAGGAACAGAGAAGTGTCGAACGATCCCTTCATCTCGGCATACTTTAAGGAATGAATCATAAGTATATTCTCCATCGTTGTCTGATCTCAGCTTTTTGATTTTCCTGTCCGTCTGATTCTCTACCATTTTCTTCAACTCTAGGAAGATTTGGAGAACCTCATTTTTGTGCCTCATAGGATACATCCAAACTCTCCTCGAGTAGTCATCAATAAAGGTGACAAACCACCTCTTCCCTCCCAATGGGACATTCTTCGTGGGGCCTCATACATCAGTGTGAACATAATCCAAAATGCCCTTTGTTTGGTGTATAGATGTACCAAACTTCACATTTTTTAGTTTACCAAATATACAATGTTCACATAAATCAATTTTACCAGTTGTGGCACCCTTAAGGACTCCTTGGTTCACCCATGTCTGAAGCGCCTTCTCACCAGCATGCCCAAGTCTCATGTGCCATAATTTCGATATGTCTTGTTCTTTCGAACTTGCCACAGCAACATGCCCAATTATTGTGGTTTCATTGAGGTAGTATATGCTACCTCTTCTAGTTCCTTCAATTGCCACCAAAGCTCCACAAGCTATTTTCAAATTCCCTCCTTCCAAAGTGATACGATAACCACTCACATCTAAAACGCCAAGGAAAATAAAATTTTTCTTCAAGTTAGGGACATGCCTCACATCATTGAGTTTTCGTATAACCCCGTCAAACATCTTGATTTGTACTGAGCCGATTCCCGTCATCTTGCAAGTACTATCATTGCCCATAAAGACAACTACACCATTGAACTCTTTGAAGTCCAAAAACATCTCTCTGTTGGAACACATATGATAGGAGCACCCAAAATAAAGAATCAATAAGGAGATCGTCGAGGCATTATCTGTATCAGTGTCGTCATCTCTAACCACATTGGACTTCGACCCCTTCTCTTTTAAGATCGGACAATCTTTCTTCTAATGCCCTTTCTGTCGACAATATGCACACTCACTTTTATCAATTTTTCTCCAATTACCATATCTACCTCTCGACTTTGATTGGGACTCTCCACATTCTCTCCTTTTCCAAGTAGAAGTCCTTTCACGAACAGTGAGAACATTTGAGCTAGAATCTTGATATGCCTCCTTTTACTTCTTTCACACCTCATTATTCATCAAGGCATTTGAAACATCTTCAAAATCAATATCATAGGCTCCATGTAGTAGAGTGGTTACTAAAAACTCGTAGGACTCCGGCAAAGAAGTTAATAACAACAACGCCTTGTCTTCGTCATCAATCTTAACATCAAGATTGAGCAAATCAGTGATCATTTTGTTAAAATCATCCAAATGCTTAGCCATTGAGATACCTTTCTTGTAGTCAAAACGGAAGAGTTTTTTATTCCAATAGAGTTTATTTTTAACACTTTTTTGCATATATTTTGCCTCAAGCTTGTCCCATAGTTCTTTCGCCATGGTCACCTTCATAAATGGATATTTCTGATCCTTTCCAAGACAGGATCGAATAATTCCGCAAGCTTGTCGATTTAATTTCGTCCATTCTGCTTCTGTCATGTCTTCAGGCATCACCTCTTATAGAGAAGCATCAAGATCTTGCATGATCAGCAAATCGCTAACTTCGCCTCGCCAAACACCAAAATTATTGGTTCCATCAAATTTCTCTACTTCGAGATTAGAACTCAAAAATCTCGATCCACGCCGTGATTTAATTCCAGATGATTCTACCATTTTCAAGAAAATAAGCACGATTGTGAGCACGTCTAGTGATCGATGAGGCCAAAACTTTCACAATACCCCAAATACCACAATCAGGCTCTGATACCACTTGTTGTGCGCCGAAAGTGAAACAAATGTACTCACAACACCAATGAATGAAATTACACAAATAGACACCAAAATATTTACGTGGTTCAGAGAGAAGAAGTTCCCCTACATCCACGGGTAGCAACCAATCACTAATAAACCAAAGCGTTACAAGTGAATACCTCACTATCACACTACAAAGACTCTCACCAATATGTCACTCAACGAATACAATGTGACACCCAAAACTCTCCCAAATCTCGATATCAAATCCCGATATTTCACCCAATCTAGTATGACTAAATCTAATTCAAATAACCAAATCAAATCTAATTCAAATAACCAATCAAATCTAATCCAAATAACCAAATCAAATCCAATCCAAATAACCAAATCAAATCAAAACTTATGACAATTCACAACAATTTAATCCCAATAGATTTGTCATATCACTAGAAAAATAAATTTATTCATGGTACAAAAAAATATTTGTGGGATGAGTCTTATTTGTTTAGACAAAGGAATATGAAATAACAAAGGGTTATGTACCACAAACTAATTTGAGAGCGATTTTAGAGGGATATCATTCTTCCCTATTAAAGATAGATAACATTGATGAAGGTCTTACAAATGAGATTCTTTTGACAAACACTATTCAAAGATGCTATTTAATTTTCTAAATATTGCCTCAACTACCAAAAAAGGAAAAATATAAGCAAAAGAAATGAAAGGCTCTTGAATTACATCTTATGTATGGGACATAAACTTCAAGAAATCGTTCCCACCTTTACAGGATGGAGAATTCCAACTGGGCATAACCTCTTTGACATTGGATAAGTGAAAAAAATAAAAAGAGTTGGTTACAATTTGCAAAAACAAATCTAGCTGGAAGTAAACCAAGTTGGTGTTTTTTTTTTTTATCTCCATAGATAGATAGTTAGTTTCAATTTCCTTAAAAATGTTTTTTTTTTATTAGAATAACACTTTCTATTTTATTGGTTAGAATATTTCATTTATACTTTTTCTTTTTAGTTTACTCGGCCTCCCTAATTGCCTAATGGATCACCACTAGAAATGAAGTACCTTAGGAGTATTCTTAGGCTGCTAATTGTGTGAACGGTATCTATAGCTTCGTAGGAGACCTGGGGTTCATGATCAATTCTCACTATTCCTAGTCATTTCACATAGGAAACATGTCCCCATGTCGTACAACCCATTAGCTGCATGGGATAAGGGAGGGGTCGCAGCACCCAATGAGGGGGATTATCATGGACCTAGGAGGTACTCATCACACCCCTAAATAAGATACCATATAGTCTTAGATAACCATGCAAAGGTAGCACCTTGTAGAGAGACATCGGTCATTTACAGCTCGACATAAGGAACTCTTAGGGATTAAATGAAAAGACGGAGAACCAGAACAACCCCAAGGGGATAAGACCAGAACCAGATGTCCTAGAGCCAATGAGAAGCCCGTGGGAATTTGTTAAACTTAGGATGAGATGAGAGTCTACAAGTAGGTGGCTTACTGAGTATAATTTTGATACTCATCCTTGTTTTCCTATCTTTTTCAGGTGTTTGCAAGCTATCGGTTGAGGTGGAGGAACGTTTGAGAATTGTGCGGTCACAGAGAGGGTTGTTCCAAAACATCAGTCCGTTTTCAGTCATTTTAGAGTCTTTTGTATTTTCTTTTATATCTTGTAACCCCTATATAATATTTGAGACATATTAAACTTCTCTATTTTAATTAAATAATATTTTTATCTTTTATTTTACTTTTATTATTATTATCATTATTATTTATTTATTTATTTATTTTTCTGTTTTCACTTTTGCCTAATGATTATTTTTTTTTGTCTGTATTCACTTTTGTCTTTTTGGTCACGATTTGAGTTTAAAAGCCTCCAAAATTGAGTCATGACAAATTAATTGTGAGATCACACGTGGGTCAGAGGAGCCATCTTTATAAGGGTGTGGAACTATTGAATAAACTAAGATAGTAAATGCCAATTTTAGTTAATTTGTGAGCTGAGTTTAATTTGGGAGAGAAAAGCCAAGCCTGAGAAAAGCCAAGCCTTTGTAGAAATAATGACGTTTATGGGTGGCTCTCTCGTACCTATTATTAGAGTTAGAAAAACTTATAAGTCTTTCTATGGTAAAGTCAGAGCAAAAGAAAAGGAAAAAAAAAAAAAAAAAAGAATACTGAGAAATAATACAAAAGTTTTTTTTTTTTTGGAAAAACTCTTCTTTGTCTCTCCTCTCTCGACATCTCTTTCCCAAATACGCGAGTATTATATTTTCACAAATTGGTATCAGAGAGTTCTATCGCTAGTGTGTGTGAGATTTTTCACAAATTAGTGAGATTTATTTAAAAAATTGGTATCAAAGCCAATGGTGAATGTGATGGGTCAAATGCCGCTACCACGATTAACGAAGACAAACTACGAGAATTGGAGCATCCAAATGAAAGCTCTTCTCGGTTCTCAAGATGCATGGGAGGTGGTCGAAGAATGTTTCGAAGAACCAAAAGATACCATGGGTTATACGGCGGCACAAAACAAAGTATTAAAAGAGTTCGATCAAAGGATAAGGCGACATTATACATGTTGTTCCGAGTCGTTGATGAGTCGGGCTTTGAGAAGATTGTCAGTACAACTACTTCAAAAGAAGCGTAGGACACTTTAAGAAAAGTGTTCAAAGGAACCGACCGAGTCAAGCAAGTGCGTCTCCAAACTCTTCGTGGCGAGTTGGAGAGCATAAAGATGAAGGAGTCAGAAAATGTATCTTACTACATCACGCGTGTACAGACTATGGTAAACCAACTCAATCGAAACGGAGAAATGTTATCCGAGACGTGGGTTGTGGAGAAGATCTTAAGGTCATTAACCAACAACTTCGAGAATGTTGTATGTGCGATAGAAGAGTCAAAGGACCTAGCGACGTTCACAGTCGATGAGCTTGCCGATTCTCTCGAGGCACATGAGCAACGTAAGAAGAAGGAGAAAACACTCGATCAAGCACTTCAAACCAAGGCATCAATCAAAGATGAAAAGGTACTCTACTCACAAAATTTTCAAGGTAGAGGTTGTGGTCGTGAAAGTCGCAGAAATGGTCAAGATGGTCAAGGCAACAGTAATGAAGCATACTATAAGGAGAAGAGACAGTCAAACCAAGTAAATTGGTGTGGAAGATGACGCAGTCGAGGACAAGGCGGCCGATCAATCTATTCCAACATTTAGTGCTATAAATGTCACAAATATGGTCACTATGCGAATGATTGTAACTCCAACAAATGTTACAATTATGGTAGAATGGGGCATGTTGCAAAAGATTGTCGAGCCGATAAAATGGTGGAAGGAGCAGCCAACCTAGCCTTGGAAGACATAACAAATGAAGGTCTTCTCTTGATGGCTCAAAATGAAGACAACATCAACAACGACACTCTGTGGTACCTCGACTCAGGGGCAAGCAACCATATGTGCGGTCATGAGCACCTATTCAAAGAGATGCAAAAGATTGAAGATGGTCATGTGTAACGACAAAAAATTTTCTACTTANAATCTATGGATCGGAGAACTTTTTCGTTGATAGAAACAACGATAAAAGACAGCCATGAACTTACGTGTTTCGAAAACATCTTTAAAACGACACAACAAAAGACCCGAAATAAAATAAATAAGCATTTAAGTTTAAAACATCCTATTCTAGCCTAAGTCTAAGAAAATAAATACCACTAATCCTATGCATGTGTCATGATCTCGATTTGTGATGCCGTCGTCAGTCGTACAGGAATGCCTTGCCTTAACCTGAAAGATGTAGTAGCACATGGCTTAAGTATTTAAAGAAATACTCAATAAGTGACCCTACTATTGTGGTTAAATGCAACAATCACATGCAATGAAATGATGGGACCTATCTTTCGTTTCGTTTCGTTTTCCCTACGGTGCTGTCCTAAAGGGTAATCGTGGACGTGTACCATATACTCTACACACAACCCATACGTGCGAGTATGGGCTCGTCAGCTAGTTCGCACACCGCTGGGCCACTTTCCTTATCTGGTGGGCATACTCTGGGAGCCCCTTATGCTGGGACCAGTTAGAACTAGTAACCGTCACGGCAGCGCTATGCAAAACATAACGATCGTTGTCCTGCCATTGGATGTATGCGTCCGTACCCTCGTGATGGGATAGGGGTATCCCCCCAGATGCATGAACACACATAATGCATGAGGTCCCCACTACATTTACAATTTCATTATCCTTTAATACAACCCCGCTAGCATTAAGTACATATCATATCATTTTTCATATCGTTTCAGATATCATTCATCATTCATATCATATCGTTTCTCATTATTTCGTTCTCAAATCATACATAATTCTAATGGGGTTATATTTCATGTCATTTATCGTAATTTCATGTCATTCATATCATGTTGTATACACACAATTTAAGAGACCTAACATATAATGTTCTATGCTTTTAACATAACATTTCATCATATACACATCATACCATGACATATTGCATCACAATGTATCATATCATAAAAAAGTAATAACGTAAACACTTCATAGTCATATCATTCTCTAACTTATCATAGCCTTAACGTTCTTATACCTATCACAGACATATCATTACGTGAACGTACCTTAGTCATATCATCACAAGAACTTAACCTAACGCTATCGTTCTATCAATCTATCACAAACCTATCCCTTTCTACACGTAACCTAACCGTATTCTTCCATCAATCTCTCTTATCCATATCACTCTGGTATGTAACCTAATCTTAACATTTCGTGAACGTATTTTACTCCTATCGTTACATTTCATTTTGTGCATCCTTCTTGTATCCTATCTCAAACATATCCTTGAACACATCGTACAGTAACTATTATCATACAATTCACATATTATAACATATACATAATATATAGGAAGCATATCGATCCACAGACAATTCACACATATCAATATATATGACACGTGCAGAACCACAGGGCACGTGTCAACATCAAAATATAACCATGCCGATAGTAAAGTCACTTACCTGGCTAGCTTAAGTCGTTGTCACGAATATATCTTTAATGAAAGTTCGATTCCGTCCTTTGAAATTCGGGTCAACCTTATTGATTAGATCTTCTTCACGTAAATCTCCGGTGAATCTCAACTGGGTAAAGGCCATTCTTATTTTTTTTTTCTCCTCAAGTAAATCTGATGATTATTGTTTTTCTGTTTCTTTTTGCAATAACTGTTACTTTAGGGCATAAGGATGGGTTGAGGAGAGATAATTGTGGGAAGGGATGAAANTTTTTTTTTTTTTTGTTTATTTATTATTATTATTTTAACTACTTTTTTATAATTATTTTTATTGGTTTATTTCTTTATTTATTTTTGGGCTATTACATCACGTGTCATTTGGAGATGCGTCAAAGGTGGAGGTCAACGGTCGAGGTACGATACATTTCTTGCAAAAGGATGGTTTAATGGGGTCAATCCAAGATGTTTATTACGTATCAGACCTCAAGACCAACATATTGAGTATGGGGAAACTCACAGAGAAATGTTACTCGATATTCTTAAAAGACCGCCTGCTACACCTGAAGGACAAGCAAGGGCGTTTGGTTGCTAGAGTAGAGATAGGAAGAAATCGGATGTACAAACTGAATTTAAGAAGCATATGAGAAAATTGTTTGCAAGTCAACGTAGAAGACAAAGGCATAACTGTGGCATCTCCGCTTTGGTCACCAACATCATGACGGCCTAAAAGAGTTAGCAAAGAAGAATATGGTGCATGGGCTACCCAACATGGACTTTGAAGGAAAAATTTGTGAAGAATGTGTGCTCAGCAAGCATGCGATAACCTCAATTCAAAAGAAGGCTGAATTTTGGGCTAAACAACCTCTCGAGTTGGTTCATATAGATATATGTGGACCAATTGCCCCCGAGTCTTTCAGCGGAAAGAGGTATTTCGTTTCCTTTATCGATGATTACTCTCGAAAAACTTGGGCTTACTTTCTGAAAGAAAAATCTGAGGCATTCGAGGTGTTCAAAAAGTTCAATGTGATGGTGGAAAAGGCAACTGGTAGACACATAAAAGTTGTACGATCCGATAGAGGTGGTAAGTATGCGATAACCTCAATTCAAAAGAAGGCTGAATTTTGGGCTAAACAACCTCTCGAGTTGGTTCATACAGATATATGTGGACCAATTGCCCCCGAGTCTTTCAGCAGAAAGAGGTATTTCATTTCCTTTATCGATGATTACTCGCGAAAAACTTTGGCTTACTTTCTGAAAGAAAAATCCAAGGCATTCGAGGTGTTTAATAAGTTCAAAGTGATGGTGGAGAAGGCAACTGGTAGACACATAAAAGTTGTACGATCCGATAGAGGTGGCGAGTATACTTCGACGGCTTTCATGAAGTATTGCAAGGAGCAAGGCATAAGGCGATTTCTAACCGCATTGTACACCCCTCAACAAAATGGTGTGGTTGAGAGAAAGAACCGGACCATTCTCGACATGGTTCGATCAATGCTCAAGAGCAAAAGGATGCCAAAGGAATTTTCGGCAGAAGCCGTGCAATGCGCCATCTACGTACAAAATCGATGTCCACATGCGAAGTTAGATGATCAAACACCACAAGAGGTCTGGAGCGGACAAAAGCCTACAATCTCTCATCTCAAAGTATTCGGTAGTGTGGCTTATGCTCACGTACCGGATCAACGAAGAACAAAGCTCGAAGACAAAAGCAGAAGGTATATTTTATTGGATATGATGAGAAGACAAAAGGATATAAGCTACTTGACCCGATAAGCAAGATGGTGATAGTGAGTCGTGATGTGCGAGTAAATGAATCAAGTGAATGGGAGTAGAACAATTCGACGGAAGTTAATATCGAAGTTTGGGAATCATTAGTCATTGCACCAACAAGTACACCAACAGACTCAAAAATTTCTGATGATGAAGATGAACCATGACAACCCAAAATGCGAAGTTTGTGAGACTTGTATGATTCAAAAAATGAGGTACACCTTGTATGTCGTTTGGCCGATGCTGAAAATATCAGTTTTGAAGAGGCGGTGCGAGACAAGAAGTGGCAAACTGCTATGGATGAGGAGATTAAAGCGATTCATCGCAACAATACATAGGTGTGAAGTGGGTATTCAAGAAAAAGATGAATGCTCAAGGCAAGATAGAGCGGTACAAGGCGCGACTTGTTGTAAAAGGATACAAGCAAAAGGCGGGAATCGACTATGACGAAGTGTTTGCTCCCGTCGCAAGAATGGAGACAATTCGATTGCTTATTTCTCAAGCGCTCAATTCAAATGGCCAATTCTTCAAATGGATGTCAAGTCGACATTCTTGAATGGTGTGCTTGAAGAAGAAGTCTACCTCGAACAACCACTTGGGTACATGAAAATTGGAGAAGAGAAGAAGGTACTAAAATTGAAGAAGACGCTTTACGGGTTGAAGCAAGCATAGTGCGCATGGAATACTTGTATCGATACATACTTCAAGGAGAACGGGTACAAGAAATGTCCCCACGAGCATGCACTTTGCACAAAGAAGAACAGAGGTAATGTGATACTTGTTGCTCTTTATGTCTATGACCTCATCTTTTCAGGAAACAATGATGAAATGATAGAAGAGTTTAAAAGCACAATGACACGAGAATTTGAGATGACAGACTTGGGTTTGTTGAAGTTTTTCCTTAGTTTGGAGGTTAAACAAAGAGAGACGAGTATTTTTATATCATAGGAGACATATGCAAATGAGATTTTAAAGAAGTATAAGATGGAAAATTGCACCCCAGTATCAATATCAATAGAACTAGGTGCAAAACTCTAAAAGTACGATGAAGGAGAATGAGTAGATGCAAATAGGTATCAAAGCCTGGTAGAAAGCCTTCGCTATTTGTTTCTCTAGTTATTCTCTTTGTGGCAGGTTTATGGGTTTAGGGTTTAGAGCAAAGAAACTCAGTGTAAAGTCAGAGCAAAGAAACGGAGCAAAAGAAAAGGAAAATAGCAGAGAAAAAAAAGAAGAATACAGAGAAGTAATAGAAAAGAGTTTTTTGGAAAAACTCAGTGTTCTTTGTTTGTCTCTTTGTCTCTCCTCTCTTGACATCTCTTTCACAAATACGCGAGTAGTATATTTTCACAAATTGGTATCAGAGCGTTCTATCGCTAGTGTGTGTGAGATTTATTTCACAAATTAGTGAGATTTATTTAACAGAAACTTCTCCCTGGCCGACACATTTTAAGACCTTGAAGGGAAGTCTGGAAGGAAAAGCCTAAAGAAGACAATATCTGCTACCAGTGGGCTTGGGCCTTACAAATGGTATCAGAGCCAGGCACCAAACTGCATGACAACAAGGACGTTGGCCCCTAGGGGGGATAATAAAATCCTACATCGGTTGGAGAGGAGAACGAACCATTCTTTACAAGGGTATGGAAACATTTCCCTAGCATATGCATTTTAAAACCTTGAGGGAAAGTCTCTAATGAAAAGCCTAAAAAAAGACAATATCTGCTAGTGGTGGGCTTCGGCGGTTACATTATTGTGTAAAACACAGATTTTGATGAATGAAATTTAGAACAAGTTTCCAAATCTTGCTATCTTTGATCTTAAGAGGTAATCTAATTCTAGCATTATCTCTCGGTTGATCTGAATTTTGTAAGAAAAGGTGTTAATTTCTTTGATTCAAGGGTTCTTGCTCCAACAAAAGATTAGATCATTGTGCTTAGTATTAGGGTTGCCTTATCAATTTGGTATCAGAGCAAGTTTGCATCGTTGTGGCCTACTTTAGAATTGATTTTATCTTTCATTTATGATATTGTTTATCTGTCCATTTATTTCCTTGCTACCACGTCCACCATTCTTCGTCATCTTTTTACTTTATTCTCATTTTCTTCCTAAAGACCATATTTTGATCTTGAAAGAAGATTAAAATAAATGTCTAGAATTTTATTTCTTAATATTGTGATTATAAACCTTTATCATTAGACCATTTGCACTTTATTCTCATTTTCTTCTTAAAGATCATATTTTGATCTTGAAAAAAAGATTAAAAAAATGTCTGGAATTTTATTTCTTAATATTGTGATTATAAATCTTTATCACTAGACCATTTCCACTTTATTTGAAGATAAAAAAAACTTTGATTCACATTTTTTCTGAAACCATCTAAATTTGGAACCGTTGTGCTTGAAGATAACATCTNAAAAAAAAAAAAAAAAAAAAAAGTTATATAATTCTCTTAGTCAAAATCTTGATGACCTTTCTTCTTGGAATTCTTTCTTTAGTGTGCAATTCTATCCAAAAATATGTGTGTCCCTTATTTGTTTGATCATTTCTTTGTTTTATTTTGTTGTTACTTCATAATTACCTTGTCTTATTGTCTTAAATAGCTCACTACTATAAGAATTGCTTTATCCATATATTAGCCTACCTTGATCATAATTTAGTCACTTTTCTAAATAGCTTACATTTGTGTGTAATAAACACAAGTGTTGATGAGTGTAAAATTAGTGATTGAGTGTGTGGGGTCCTAAGCATATTTAACTATTGTTTGTACAATCATGAACCAAGACAAGGGAAACAGAGGTGAGATCAATGAGATAGTTGAAGAAGTCTAGGAGAATGAGGAGGAATTGGAAGATGAGGGTCATTTGGCACTTATTACAATAAGACTTCTTAAAACTCAAGTTACAGAGAATGATGTTGATGATCAAAGAGGCAATCTGTTTCACACGCGGTGTTTAGTCAAGGGGACTCCTTTTAGTCTTGTCATTGATAGTGGAAGTTGCACCAATGTGTAGTAAGTACCATATTGATCAAAAAGTTGTAAATTTCAACCCAACATCATCCTAAACCTTGGAAAGTTTTAATATTTTTAACTTTGGGAAAATATAAAGACGAAGTTATTTGTGATGTGTTACCAATGCATGCTAGAGACATATTGTTTGGTTGACCTTGGCAATTTGATAGGAAGGTCATGTATGATGGTTATTTGAACCGGTATTCTTTTATAAAAAGATGGTAGAAAAACTACTTATACCTTTGAGTTCTGCAAATGTATTTGCTGATCCATTAAAGTTGGAGAAAAAAATGAAGAAGTTTTAGAAAAAAGAATTGAAAGAAAAACAAAAATTGAGTGAAAAATTAGAGAAAAATCAAAGAGAAAAAAAAAAGTGAAAAGAACAATGAAAAAATATATGAAATTGAAAAAAAAAAAAAAAAGAGTTGTTTGGTTAGAGAAAGGGGAGAAGGGCAATGTTTTCACAAAATACCATCTTTATACTTGTGTACCAAGAAGGATGTCTGGTCTCTAACTATAATAATTTGGTTTTGTCTAGTGTTTCAATCTCTTTTACACGAATTTGAGGATGTGTTTCAAGATGAAGTACCTAAAGGACTATGTAACGACCCGAAATTTTCTACTTAATTTAAGGTCGCTACTGTATACATACCATAAACATTGAATGCGGAAGACTTCATTTAAATTCCATAAAACATAACCTTTAACTTAAAAACACAGCCATGGACTTACGTGTTTCGAAAACATCTTTAAAACGACACAACAAAAGACCCAAAATAAAATAAATAAGCGTTTAAGTTTAAAACATCCTATTCTATCCTAAGTCTAAGAAAATAAATACCACTATCCTATGCATGTGCCATGATCTCGAGTTGCGATGCCGTCGTCAGCCGTACAGGAATGCCTTGCCTTAACCTGAAAAATGTAGTAGCACATGGCCTGAGTATTTAAAGAAATACTCAGTAAGTGACCCCACTATTGGGGTTAAATGCAACAATCACATGCAATGAAATGATGGGACCTATCTTTCGTTTCGTTTCATTTCGTTTCGTTTCGTTTCGTTTCTTTTTCGTTTCGTTTCGTTTCATTTTTCCTACGGTGTAATCCTAACAGGTAATCGTGGACGTGTACCATATACTCTACACGCAGCCCATACGTGCGAGTATGGGCTCACCAGCTAGTTCGCACACCGCTGGGCCACTGTCCCTAGCCGGTGGGCATGCTCTAGGGGCCCACCGGGACCCGTTAAAACTAAAACCGTCACGGCAGCGCTATGCAGGGCATAACGATCGTTGTCCTGCCATTTGGATGTACGCGTCCGTACCCTCGTGATGGGATAGGGGTATCCCCCCAAATGCATGATCACACAATATGCATGAGGTCCCACTAGTCCTACAGTCATCATTTAATGAACATAACCCCGTGTCACGTTTTCATGCTTACATGTCATTCTCATTCTCATTTCGTTACATATCATACATATTCCTAGCGGGGTTATGTATCATGCAATTTACCGTATTTCATGTCATACAATTCATTCAGTTACATTTCAATACTCATACAACAAGCCATAATCGTACAAGGGCCACACATCGTCACATGCATTCATATCACATCAACTAAGCAGCATAAATAACATACATTCACGTTCACATGATTTCGTACTTAAGCACAATAATCTAGCATACAATGTATCATATCATAACCAAGTCATAACGTAAACACTTCATAGTCATATCGTTCTCTAACTTACCATAGCCTTAACGTTCTTATACCTATCACAGACATATCATTACGTAACGTACCTTAGTCATATCATCACCAGAACGTATCCTAACGCCATCGTTCTATCAATCTATCACAAACCTATCCCTTTCTACCCATAACCTAACCGTATTCTTTCATCAATCTCTCCTATCCATAGCACTCCGGTATGTAACCTAACCTTAACGTTTCATGAACGTATCTTACTCCTATCGTTACATTTCGTTTTGTGCATCCTTCTCGTATCCTATCTCAAACATCTCCTAGAGCACATCGTACCATAATTATTATCATACAATCCACATATTATATAACATAACATAACATATAGGAAGCATATCGATCCACAGACAATTCACACATATCAATATATATGACACGTGCAGAACCACAGGGCACGTGTCAACATCAAATATAACCATGCCGATAGTAAGGTCACTTACCTGGCTAGCTTAAGTCGTTGTCACAAATATATCTTTAATGAAAGTTCGATTCCGTCCTTTGAAATCCGAGTCAACCTATATGAGTTCATGACATCAGTTTCAAGTTTGAACTCTATAAAATTATTTCTCTAATTTAGATTGGCCATCGTAAAATTCTGATATTTCCGGTTAGACAAAATTTAAAGGAGCTCACCGCACTCTGATATTTCCTGTTTTACTGTTAAATCCTGTTCAACAAATCTTTCCTCAATCTTTCCCCTTCTTCTGTAACTATTTTTTCGTGAATCTATTCTTACTTCCAAATCTTCCCTTTTTATTTTTATTATTATTTTTCTTTTCAATTAACAGTGTTCTGTTCTGTATTTCTATCTCTCTCATTTTTTTTCTTATTTCCTTGTATTCTTTCCCTATAATTCATATAAAATTACAACCTAAATCATTGCAACAATTCAGTAGATCTAAATCATTGCAACAAAGTAGATCTAAAATATAATTGGTTTTGATTTCCTAAACTCATATAGAATTCTTTTCATTTAATCTCTAATATAAAACTAAATAATTGTAACCAAATTAATATTATTTAATAAAATAAGAGGAAGATTTAATATACTGACCTCTTCAAATGACATATCTCCTCCGGCGTAGCGAGTCTGCTTAAACCTTTTGTTTTCTTTTTCTATTTATTTTTGTAGGAAGGAAGAATTCTGGGTAAATTGCATTGTTTTTACAGAAAAGAGATTGGTAATTTGTTGACAGATTTATTTGCAGGGAAGGAGTGGTGAGAGATTGAAGGAAGGATGAGGGATCGGTTACGAAATGTTTTTCTTCCTTTAATTTTTATTTATTTATTTATTATTTTATTATTTTAACTATTTTTTTTAATTATTTTTATTTGTTTATTTCTTTATTTATTTTTGGGCTATTACAGACTACCTCCTATTAATGGTATTGAACGTGAAATAGACTTCATTTCGGGGGCTATCATTCCTAATAAGTCAGCTTATAGAGTCAATCTAACCGAGACTAAAGAAATTCAAAGGCAAGTGGAGGAGCTCATGGAGAAAGCTATTTACGAGAAAGTTTGAGTCCTATTCTACATCAGTCTTATTGGTGCCAAAGAAAGATGAAACTTGGCTCATGTGTGTGGATAGTAGAGTCATCAACAAAATCACTGTAAAGTATCAACATCTTATTCCTAGGCTAGACGATATGCTTGATGAATTGCATGGTTTGTGTCCATTTATAAACATTGTTTTGAAATCCGGATATCATCAAATTAGAATGCATGTAGGAGATGAATGAAAAACAACTTTCAAAATTAAGTTTGGATTGTATGAATGGCTTCTTATGCCTTTTGGGTTAACTAATGCACTTAGTACATTTATGCAATTAATGAATCATATTTTGAGCGAATATTTGGGATAGCATGTTGTAACGACCCTAAATTTCCACATACTCAGAGTCGCTACTAACGTCTCATGCTCATCTATAATGCGGAAATATAACTCTTACCTGAACATATTTGATAACGTAAACTTAAAAAAAAAAAACGTTTAAAACAACTTCTTCTCTGGAAAACACAATCATGGTCTTACGTGTTTAAATATGAAATACTGAAATTTAGAGAAAACAAAAACAAATACAAAATAATTTAAAACAATGAAATGCAAAACAACCTATTCTAACTTAAGACTAGAAATTTAAATATGAATCTACCCTATGCACGTGCCACAGTCTCTGCTCGCGATGCCGCCGTCCTCCGTACAAGTGCGCCTTGCCTTTACCTGAAAAATGATGTGGCACACGGCCTGAGTATTTCAAAGAATACTCAGTAAGTGGCCCCACTATAGGGGCCATGCAAATGCAAACACATGCAATCATGATTTAGGGACCTATCTCTAATCATCTTAGGGGTGGCCTCCAGTCTCGGACAAATTGGATGTGTAGTACTTCCCTACACACGACTCACACGTGCGAGTGTGAATCCCCAGGGCGCTCGCACACCCCCTGGACCCTCTGGTCAAGCTAATCTGTAGCGACGTCCGGAGGTCAGCGGAACCCCATAGTGTCATGCACCTCATGAACACCCTCATCTGTGTGCTTTCGCACCTGTGCGCATACGCGCTCATCATACGGTGCGCGTCCGCACTCATCATCTCTAGGGGAAGTAGCCCTATGCTTATGAACATACAATATGCATGAGGTCCCTCTAAATCCATCATAATGTCTCTTCTGACACAACCCTCTAGTCTCATCTCTTTGTTACTCTAGGTAACACATACTCGTGGATATTTATATTAATATCATTTTCACGCTCTTAGGGTTGTGTCCTATGTCGATCTAACGACATGATGCAATATGGCACTCATCATCATATAACATGCTCAATATGGAATACATCATCATATTAAGGTAAACGTCACGCAATCATCATACTCATCATATTGCCACAAAGTGCATCAAACATATCAAGTACGACATTCATCAAAATATATATATACTGAGCACATCATCAGGTATCATAACCCACACATCATCATAACTCATACATCATCAAAGTCATACATCATACATTATCATAACTCATATACCGCATCGTACGACATAGTTCATACATCATCGTAACTCATACAATTTTTAGCCTATCCTATAGTAAGACCTTACCTGGTTGGCCTTAGCCGAAGTATTCCCTAATTTAATTAACGTAAGCTCCCGTTCTTCGAGAGCTGCTCCAAAGGTTGCTAGAGTTCGCTTCATATCCCACCGTTCGTCACCTTTTGTTAGTATTTCACATTTTAATTAATAATCCAACTAACGATGTGAAATACGGCTCTAAAACGGTCTCAGTAAAAATCGAATTCCAAGTTTTCATTGTTTCTAAATTTTCTAAAACTCAAATTGAAAATATGTCAATATTATTTCATGCTCCTTTGAATCATTCAATCCAACTATGGTTTGTTATAATATTATATTCTTTGGATACAAACAATAATAATTTTTCACATCTTCCATTTTCGTTCTCTCCTGTTGTACCTCTTTGTTTCTCTTCTCTCTATATTTTTTTTTCTTACAACAAATCACATCTTCCATTTTAGTTCTCTTTCCCTTCCTATCAAATCTACTTTGGAGTAAGCCATTTTTGTTTGTTTCTGTTTTGTTTCTTTCTTTTTGCAGATCATTTTGCAGTTGGGGGTGTTGAGGAGATATTTGGGGAAGGTGGAGAGAGAGTTGATAATTTACTTTTTTTTTTAATTATTNGTGTTTTTTTTTTGTTTGGGGCGTTACACATGTTGTTGTGCATTTTGATGACATTTTAATTTATTTGAAGACTTCGTTTGAGAACATGGAGCATGTTAATTCAATTTTGGTTACACAAAAAGAGAAATTTCCTGCTAATTTTAATAATGGTAGTTTTTGCATGAAAAATGTTCACTTCATTGGCTTCATAGTTGGTAAAAATGAAGTAGAAGTAATAAATAAAAAATTAAAGTGATTAGGGATTTGCCAACACCAAAAGATGGGTGAAGTTGAGAGTTTTCATGAGTTAGCTAGATTTATGTAAAACACACATTTTGATTAATGAAATTTAGCTCTCAAATTGAGACTTTCACCCCGGATCAAGTTCATGGAATTTTTGTGGTAGATTGCATCTAAGTCATTCAACCAAGTCTTGATCAAGTTCGATTGGGGAGTGATTCAATTTAAAACAAGGTTCCAAATCTTGCTCCTAGATCTTTGATGTTAAAGAGATTATCTAATTCTAGCCTTATCTCTTGGTTGATCCGAATTTTGTATAAGGAGGTGTTAAATTCTTTAATTTAAAGGTTCTTGCTTCAACAAAACCTTAGATCGTTGGGCTGAGAATTAGAGTTGCCTTATTAGAAGGACTAAGGTGTAACAACCCTAAATTTCCACATATCTAGAGTCGCCACTATTCTTATCATATCCGACTAAAGCTTCCCTTTTAAACAAACCATTCCGTCCTAGAGTATGTGTATATTACCCTTCCGTCATAGAGTATGTGTATATTATATATAGAATAGTATATTGTGTATATTATATATTCTTATCATATCCCACTAAAGCTTCCCTTTTAAACAAACCCTTCCGTCCTAGAGTATGTGTATATTATATATAGAATAGTTTATTCCATATCATATCCGACTAAAGCTTGCCCTTTTAAACAATCTTATGCTTAAGAATCTAGTAATAGATATAGATCCTAATCAAAGAATCCTTCTAAACAACATTATGCTTAAGAATCTAGTAAGAGATATAGATCCTAATCAAAGAATCCTTCTAAACAACATTATGCTTAAGAATCTAGTAAGAGATATAGATCCTAATCAAAGAATCCTTCTAAACAACATTATGCTTAAGAATCTAGTAAGAGATATAGATCCTAATCAAAGAATCCTTCTAAACAACATTATGCTTAAGAATCTAGTAAGAGATATAGATCCTAATCAAAGAATCCTTCTAAACAACATTATGCTTAAGAATCTAGTAAGAGATATAGATCCTAATCAAAGAATCCTTCTAAACAACATTATGCTTAAGAATCTAGTAAGAGATATAAATCCTAATCAAAGAATCCTTCTAAACAACATTATGCTTAAGAATCTAGTAATAGATATAGATCCTAATCAAAGAATGAGAAGAATAAAGTTTAATTATAGATACTGTATGATTTTGTGTTGTGATGTGATCTGGTGTTAATGCATGTCTTTACGTTATGATATTTATGTTTTCTTTTATCTGAATTATATGGTGGAATGTAGGGAATGTTATAAGTAAATCATAAACTTAGTTAGAATCATTTTCTTGGTTTCTAGAACCATGCCGCACCGAGGACGTAGAAGAGGTTCGGGAGAGGACGACCTCCCATTAGAAGAGGGGGAAGAAGAGAAGCCGAAAGAAACTCTTCCCAAGAAGGGTCGACTATCGACGCTATGCGTTTGTACCACCTCCTGAACATGCAACTCCCCCACAAACCGTACCACCTCCTGAATATGCACCTCCCCCACAAGCTGTACCCCCTCCTGAATACGCACCACCTCTTCAAGCTGCACCACAGCCCGAGTTAGACCCCGCCACAAGGTTAATATTGGAATCACTCCAAACGACAATGCAAACAATGCTAGCCACACAACAGGCCACGTTGTTAGCTACACAACAAGTCGCGGCAATGGCCACGCAACCAGCCAACGCGGCGGACATGCTACCAGTGGATGCGATAGCTATACAACCGGCCAACAACCCGCAACCGAACAGGGGTGCGAGTTGGTTAAAGGATTTCAGACGGTATAACCCCCATCCATTTGTCAGTTCAAAGGAAGATCCCACAGCGGCTCATATGTGGATTGCAAACATGGAAACGACCTTTGAATCAATGAGATGCCCTGATGAACATAAGGTGGCGTGTGCGGCGTATGTATTACAAAAAGATGCAGAAGTGTGGTGGTCGGACAATAAACAGAGTATCAACCCGGGTGAGGGGATTACAACGTTGGAAACATTTAAGGAAGCCTTTCTGAAGTATTATTATCCAAAGGAAACCCGTATAAAGAAACAACAAGAGTTTAATCACTTAACCCAAGGAGATCGCACGGTGGATCAGTATGATCAGGAGTCCATGAGATTAAGAAGGTTTGCACCGTCATTAGCTGACACGGAAGAGAAATAGATGGAGAAATTTGTGTTGGGGTTGAACCCGAAGACCCGCCGCATGTTGGAGGCTTTTAATCCAACAACTTATGAAGAGGCCCTATGGATGCTCAAGTCCCTAGAGGAACCTCCGGAGGAGAAAAAAACTGGAGCCGACGGTTGTCACAGGGAAGAAACGCCCTGTCGAGGTCGGAACCATAGAATTCCAACCACTGCTCCAGAGACCTCGATATCAGAATAGGCCACCTACTCACCGCCAATAGCCCAATACCTAACACCGGAGAAGCCCCTGTGGTGGGACTGTGGAAAACAACATGTTGGGAGATGTTTGACAGGCTCAGGTATGTGTTATATCTGCGGTCATGCAGGTCACTCGGCCAGAACTTGCCCTACAAGGAGCGCAGGAAATTCAAGGGAACCCCTTAGAGGACGATCATTCGAGAACCCACCATACAAACCCACCCATAGACTAGGGCATATACAACCACCAGTAAAGAGGCAGGAACGTCTAGCACCATGGTGACAGGGACACTTTCTATACTAGGACACTTTGCATTGACATTGTTTGATTCTGGTTCTACCCATTCGTTTGTTTCTTTACCATTTGTTAAACAAGCAGGGTTCATAGTAGAACTCTTAATGCATGTATTGTCGGTCGGTACTCTAGCAAGGGTAGTCCTAGTGACGAAAAATAGGGTAAAAGACGGACAAGTGGTAATAGTTGGATAAACCATCCACGTAGACTTCAAAAGTAGTGGATATGATGGATTTTGACGTCATACTAGGAATGGACTGGCTAGCCGAAAACTTTGCTAGCATAGACTGCCATAAGAAAGAGGTGATATTCACACCTCCAAACGGACTTACCTTTAAGTTTAAAGGAACCTTCACAGGTACCACCCCAAAAATAATATTGATGATGAAAGCGAGACGCCTGGTACAACAAGGGGGGGTGAGCGTTTTTAGCCTATGCAGTAAACACAAAAGGAAAGGAAAAACCAATAGACACAGTACCCATAGTAAACAAATTTATAGATGTCTTCCTGGAGGACCTCTCGGGAATCCCTCCACTGCGAGAGGTAGACTTTGGAATAGAACTGGAGCCAGGAACGGGACCCATCTCTAAGGCCCTGTATCGCATGGCACCAACAGAACTAAAAGAACTTAAATCACAACTGCAAGACCTATTAGATAAAGGGTTCATTCGACCTAGCGTATCCCTTTGGGGAGCGCCAGTGTTGTTTGTCAAAAAGAAAGACGGCTCTATGCGTCTATGCATTGATTATAGGGAATTAAACAAGAGGATGGTAAAGAACAAATACCCATTACCCCGCATCAAATTAAGATTAAAAATGAAGATATACCGAAAACAGCCTTTCGAACCAGATATGACCACTATAAGTTTGTGGTAATGTCTTTTGGTCTCACTAATGCCCCAGCAGTATTCATGGAATTAATGAACCGAGTATTTAAGGAATGCTTAGACTCGTTTATGATCGTGTTCATAGACGACATCCTCATATACTAAAAAACAAACCTAGAACACCAAAAGCACCTTCGCAAAGCCCTAACTATCTTAAGGGAGAACAAGTTGTATGCCAAATTCTCCAAGTGCGAATTTTGGCTACGACAGTTTTCATTTTTGGGGCACGTAGTGTCTAAAGACGGAATCTTAGTTGATCCCAACAAAAAATAGAAGCTGTCACGAAATGGAAACACCCAACTACGGACATTGAAATACGAAGTTTCTTGGGATTGGCGGGTTACTATTGAAGGTTTGTTAAAGACTTTGCTAGAATAGTCACACCTCTCACCCAATTGACAAAAAAAAGGTGTACCCTTCGTTTGAGACGATTCTTGTGAGGCCAGCTTTCAAGAACTAAAACAAAGACTGGTGTCCGCCCCAGTGCTCACGGTTCCAGAAAGTTCGGTGGGATACGTGATTTACAGTGATGCATCCAAAAAGGGGTTGGGTTGTGTACTGATGCAACAGGGCAAGGTGGTCGCGTATGCGTCACGCCAACTAAAGGATTATGAGAAAAACTATCCTACCCATGATTTGGAGTTGGCGGCAGTGGTGTTCATGCTAAAAATTTGGCGACACTACCTGTATGGCGAAAAGACACAAATTTATACGGACCATAAAAGCCTAAAATACTTGTTCACACAAAAAGAATTGAACATGAGACAACGTAGATGGCTAGAGCTGGTAAAAGATTATGACATAGATATTCAGTACCACCCTGGAAAAGCAAACATAGTCGCTGATGCACTAAGTCGAAAAGCAGTACACTCGTCGGCCTCATCACGAGGGAGCAACGAGTGCGAACTGATTTCGAACGAGCTGACATAGCGGTAGTAACGAAAGAGGTGGCAGCTCAAATAGCCCGACTGACAGTGCGTCCCACGCTCAGACAAAGGATCATAGACTCACTCACAACGTGAGGACCCAAGTCTAAACAAAATCCTAAACCAGTTGAAAACATGCCCAGTGGACGGTTTTTCTAAGTCAACAGATGACGGACTATTATGTCAAGGGCATTTATGTGTCCCACCGGTCAGTGAAATAAAGAACGAAATCCTAACTGAGGCACACAACTCACCCTTCTCGATACATCCAGGTGGAACAAAGATGTATCAAGACTTGAAATAACATTTATGGTGGCGAAGTATGAAAAAGAATATCGCGGAGTACGTGAGTAAGTGTCTAGTGTGCCAACAAGTAAAAGCCCCTAGGCAGAAAACCGCCGGGTTACTACATCCTCTAAGCATACCAGAATAGAAATGGGAAAACATTGCTATGGATTTCATAGTAGGCCTACCCAGGGCTACACGGTAGTTTGGGTGGTTGTCGATCGTTTGACAAAGTCGGCTCATTTCCTGCCAAGTAAGACAACATATACAGTAGACAACNCCTGCCAAGTAAGACAACATATACAGTAGACAACTGGGCTCAATTGTATGTTAAAGAAATTGTGAGGTTGCATGGAGTTTCGGTGTCTATTGTGTCAGATCGGGACCCACGTTTCACGTCGGCCTTTTGGCGCGGACTCCAAAAAGCGTTGGGTACCCGCCTCGACTTTAGCACCGCCTTTCACCCACAAACTGATGGCCAAACGGAATGATTAAACCAAATCCTGGAAGACATGCCTCTGGCATGTGTTATAGATTTCACAGGGAGTTGGGACGCTAAACTACACTTAATGGAATTCTCATACAACAATAGTTTCCAAGCAACCATCGGGATGGCACCCTTTGAAGCGTTGTATGGAAAACGGTGTAGATTCCCATTGTGCTGGGACAAAGTAGGAGAACGAGAACTAGTAGGACCCGAGCTGGTCCGAATCACCAACGAGGCAGTATAGAAAATTAGAGTAAGGATGCGCACCGCACAGAGTAGGCAAAAGAGCTACGCTGACGTTAGGCGTAGGAATTTAGAGTTCGAAGAGGGAGACCCAGTGTTCCTAACAGTAGCTCCTATGAAAGGCATTCTAAGATTTGGACGAAAGGGGAAGCTAAGCCCCCGATTTATCAGACCGTTCGAAATTTTAGAAAGAGTAGGTTCGGTAGCTTACAAACTAGCTTTACCACCTTCACTCTCAAGCGTACACGATGTATTTCATGTGTCCATGTTAAGGAAATATATTTCAAACCCTACGCACATAATAGGCTACAAACCTCTCGAAATCGAGGAAGATTTAAGTTATCAGGAGAAATCGATTAAAATCCTATCCCGAGAAGTGAAAGCCTTACGTAATAGAAACATAGGTGTCGTTAAGGTATTGTGGCGTAATCACCAAATCGAGGAAGGTACATGGGAACGAGAGGAGGAAATAAAGGAAAAATATCCCGAGTTGATCCAGAAGTTCGAGACTTTGGAGTTCGAAAGTTCTTTTTAGGGGTAGGTAATGTAACGGATAAAAAAAAAAAGGGAGTCGTTGGCAGAACCAAAAACTCCGGCGAACACCGGAGTTTTCAGTCGCACACGACCCACAAAGGGCGGCCGAAGGCGGGGATGCCACGGAAACTCGATCCCGACCTTCAGCCACCCTAGAACACCTGCAAAGAAGGAAAAAAAATAAAGAAAACGAAGAGGACAGAGAAAATCCGACGAAACTCCGGCGAGGCCAAACCCTACCCCTAAAAATCATTTATATTTTTTTTCTTTAAATAAACTATCACAGCAGCTCTATTTGAATCGCTCTACAAAATCATTTATAAGGATAAATACAAAAGTATACTTCAAACTGTACCTTAACCTCTTATAGATTTCGTTATCCTAGTGAAAATTGGAAAAAATCATATATTTTTCTCTTAAAACTCATCCACTCAAATTTTTTTAATTTAACATATACATCATTTTTTTTCATATAATATAACTTATGTATTTTATTAATGGGAGAGTTCAGCACACATAAAAGTAATATTAAAAACCTAAACTCAAAATAAATAGATATTGAAATTCTAAACTAAAAAAACAACCAATAACCGGTGGTATAAGAATGACTAATGAGCTAAAAAAATTTACAAATGTAATTACGGTAAAACTTTATTAATAAATAAAATATTATAGTTAAACATTAAATTTAAGAAGTAACATGGTAGAAAATATATTATAGTATTAAATAGGTAGATGCCGATATTAAAACTAAATTTAGTTGATATACTGTTTTGACTCAGAAATGATAATGATTAAAGAAAAATATTAGGATGGGGAGATGGAGGATATGGAAAGGTAAGTAATACAAATCATGGTCATGTATATATATATTACGAATATTACAGTATCCAACATAAAAGATTAGAAAAAAAAAGTTTTTTTTTTCTTTCTTAGTTTAGTTTTAGTACGAAGTAAAAAAAAAATGTTATTATTGTATGAAAAAAAGATTATATGTTAAATAATAAAAAAGATTTTTGAGCAAATTCAATGATTATTTGTTAAATCTAGGAAATACATAAAATATCGAGCTATAGATATATATAAGCACAAATACATCAAAGAGAAGAGGAAAGAACACAAAATGGATATAGCGAGCGAATTAAAATGATTACATCAGATTCTTCAACCACACGAAAATATTTCATCTCTTTCTTCTTAGTGATATTATGGTGACCATCCTGATAAAATTTATGATCGAAATTAATATGTTCCATCTTATACAAACCTTTCCAAAACTTATTATGGGAAGTTAAAAATATTTATATTTTTATAATCAACGTCAAAAAAGAAAAGAAAAAAAAAAAACAGGTAGATAATTCATTCCATGCAATAAAAAAAAAGAAAAAAAAGGTGAGTTTGAGTGAGCTGAAGTTAATTTTTTTTAATTTGTTTTCTTTAAAAAAGATGGAGAATACAGGTTATTTAGCGTCCTTCCAAAATTGTCTCAATAAAATCAAACATTATAAATTAAAGTACATGGGAAACAATTAAAATATATAGAAAACTAATATAAGGTTAATAATTGTTCCGACTTAAATTTTTTAAAGTGAGGTGAGTAACGATTAAATTTTTTTTTTTTTAATTTTTGTTTCAAGAGAACGATTTTAACGAGTAAAAGTTTGAAGAATTATCATTGCTAATCCCAATTATAAAATAATATCATTGCTAATCCCAATTATAAAACAATTGATAGGTTCTAGGTTTTATTTTTATTTTTTAATCTTCTTTGTAGTTATTTTCCAATAAATTCCAAATTGTTCAAACAAATTTACAAAACGTAGCATTCATTTAACAGCGGTAAGGAGAAATAAATGATAATGGTCTAAAACACATAATTTATAATAATCTCAAATATTACTTGGAGGAGACACTACAAGAAATAATGGATACGATAGCTTACGAAAAAAGCTATCGTAGACTTTTTATAGCGTTTTTTTGTACGTCGTGCAGTTCATGTTATTAAAAGTCTGATACTGTTAATAGCGTTTTTGTATAGCTATAATTAATGCTATAATAGAGTATAAATATATAACTCATGTATGATGCTATGAAAATATTTAATAGCGTTTTTCATTAAAATGTTAATATAGTTAAACTAATATGTTGTCATTAACTCTCATAGCATATTTGAAATACTATAATTTAGTATTTATAGATTTAATATTATGCTATAATAAAATTATTTACTCATTTATAATTTTATATAAATTTTGTTAAACCTCTTGATTATCGCTGGGTATCTCTTTTCTCGATATATCTTTAATATAATTTACTTTCAACTAAATTTGAAATTTATACATATTAAAAATAAAAAAGTTTTCATTAATAATTGAAATTTCACAACTTATTTACCTACTACCACAAATAATAGATACATAACTTACGAAAACGGCTATTGTAGACTTTTTATAACGTTTTCGTACGTCGTGACAACAGTATTCTTCCATCAATCTCTCTTATCCATATCACTCCAGTATGTAACTTAACCTTAACGTTTCATGAACGTATTTTACTCCTATCGTTACATTTCGTTTTATGCATCCTTCTTGTATCCTATCTCAAACATATCCTTGAACACATCGTACCGTAATTATTATCATACAATTCACATATTATAACATATACATAACATATAGGAAGCATATCGATCTACAGACAATTCACACATATCAATATATATAACACATGTAGAACCACAGGGCACGTGTCAACATCAAATATAACCATGCCGATAGTAAGGTCACTTACCTGACTAGCTTAAGTCGTTGTCACGAGTATATCTTTAATGAAAGTTCGATTCGGTCCTTTGAAATCCGAGTCAACCTATATGAGCCCATGACATTAGTTTCAGGTTTGAACTCTACGACATTATTTCTCTGATTTACATTGGTCCATTGTTAAAAGTTTGAAATGTTATATATGTATAATTATATTTTTATTAAAAATCTTATTTTTCATGGTTACTGTTAAAAAAAAAAGTACATAAAGCTCTTTCAAGTTATTCTGGGCCTACTACTCTTTGTATTTACCTCTGTGTTTACCTTGCCCTCTATATTTAGTTTGTGGTTTTTAATTCCCTAATCTTTTATTTTTTATCTATTGCCTTTTAATTAAGTTCTCATGCATTTACCTTGCCCTCTATATTTAGTTTGTTGTTTTTAATTCCCTAATCTCCTTTTTTTTTTTTTTATCTATTGCCTTTTAATTAAGTTCTCATGCATTCCAAATTTCTAGTGGATCTCTTTTTCCAAATCTTTCCTTATCTCAGTGTTTTCTATTCAGAAGTTTTCTGGGTCATTCTATCTTTAATCTAT
The DNA here is from genome assembly GCF_002806865.2 of Cucurbita pepo subsp. pepo. Taxonomy (NCBI): domain Eukaryota; kingdom Viridiplantae; phylum Streptophyta; class Magnoliopsida; order Cucurbitales; family Cucurbitaceae; genus Cucurbita; species Cucurbita pepo. Next base: position 49,629 of record NW_019646456.1, read on the forward strand.
TCATTTGGCTACTGATTAAAATTTAATCTAATATTACTGATCGATTTACTAGAATTGTATAAATGATTGACATTTAGTTTCTAACTCAATCTTTAATCTATTCATTTAGCTACTAATAAAAATTTAATCTAATATTACTGATCGATTTACTAGAATCGCATAAACGATTGACATTTAGTTTCTAGCTCAATTTTAATCTATTCATTTGGCTACTGATAAAAATTTAATCTAATATTACTGATCGATTTACTAGAATCGTATAAATGATTGACATTTAGTTTCTAACTCAAAGCTAGACCATTGTAATAATTCAATGAAGATCTAACTCTAATTTGTTGTGATTTCTAAAAAAGATAGGATAAAATAAAATGAAGATTTAATATATACATGGTGAATCTCAACTAGGTAGAAGCCATTCTCATTTTTTTTTTTATCAAGTAAATTTGACAATTATTGTTTTTCTTTTTCTTTTTTCAGCAACGATTACTTTCTGACTTAAAATGGGTTGAGGAGAGATAATTGTGGGAAGGGATGAGAGAGGAGAGAGGAGTGGGGAAAAGTTTTTTTTTTTTAATTAATTAATTTATTTTTTATTATTATTATTTTAACTATTTTTTTTATAATTTTTTTATTTGTTTATTTGTTTATTTATTTTTGGGCTACTACACCCACAAGCCTAGTCCAACGCCGACACACACAACCCAGCCCACCTACACTTTTCCTTCAACTCGGGTCGGCCCGTCACCCGCGAGCGATCTGACAACCCGAGACCGCTGCAACACACGTCGCCCTCTGGTTGTGCCACGTGGCACGTTTCAGCGCGACTACCCTCGGCTCCGGCGGCTTAATCGGCTCGGCGGCGGCTTCTCGGCTCCAGCGGCTTATTCGGCTCGGGAAACCTGTTTGGCACCGTTCTGACCCTCCCGAACCTAATTTCAGCCCTGTTTAAGGTAAAATAGATCATTTTAAGGTCGTATTTCACAAATTCAAGTTGGAAATTAATTATGTTTGTGAAATACTAACGAAGGTGTCGAATGATCCAATAGGAACCAACCACCAATGGAAGCGTAGAACGTTTACGAGGAGCCAGGAGCTTACGTTTATATTTTAGGGAGTACTTTGGCTAAGACCTACCAAGTAAGTGGTTCACCCGTCGTAGGTTACGCGTTATTTATTGTATGTTGGCACGTGCCCGTGGATTTGCACGTGTCATTAAATTGTATGCTAGATTATTGTGCTTAAGTACATAATCATGTGAACGTGAATGTATGCGATGTATGCTGTTTAGTCTGATGTGATTGTAATGCATGCAACGATATGTTGTTCTTGAATGACTATGTCATGATTGTATGGGATGTTTGGATGTAAACAACATGAATTGTATGACATGAAATACGGTAAACTGCCTGGAATCATAACCCCGATAGGAATATGTATGAAACGTAAATTAAAAATGAGAATGACATGAAGCATGGAACGTGATAGGGGGTTATGTTCATTAATGATAAATGTAGAAGTAGTAGGGACCTCATGCATTATGTGTGTTCATGCATCTGGGGGATACCCCTATCCCATCACGAGGGTACGGACGCATACATCCAATGGCAGGACACGATCGTTATGCTTTGCGTAGCGCTGCCATGACGGTTACTAGTTCTAACGGGTCCCGACATAAGGAGCTCCCAGAGTATGCCCACCAGATAAGGAAAGTGGCCCAGCAATGTGCGAACTAGCTGGTGAGCCCATACTTGCACGTATGGGCTGTGTGTAGAGTATATGGTACACGTCCAAAATTACCCATTAGAACAGCACCGTATGGAAAGCGAAACGAAACGAAACGAAAGATAGGTCCCATCATTTCATTGCATGTGATTGTTGCATAACCCCAATAGGGGGTCACTTATTGAGTATTCTAGAAATACTCAATCCTCGTGCTGCTTTACTTTTTTGGATAAGGGCAAGGCACCCATGTGAGCTCGACGACGGCATCGTACACCCCGAGACCGTGGAACATGCATAGGGTAGTTGTTTTTCCATTTCATAGTCTAGGTTGAATTCGGTTTGCATCATTAGTATAGGTTAGTATAGGTTGAATTGTTTTTGCATATTAAACCATAGGGTAGTATAAGACATTCATTTCAGTTTTGTTCCTTTTTTTTTTCAATATTGTTTTTTTTTTCTTTTTCCTTTCTTTCCCTTGTATTCGTTTTCTCTTTCACAAGGTAATAAAAAGTGAGTGTAAGTCACATTTATAATCAGGGTCCATTTAATGTAATTCGTCATTCCAAGGTATAGTAATGACCTTAGATTAAATAGGTAAATGTTAGGGTCAGTTACATCTCTCTTAAAACTCATTCACTCAAATTTTTTTAATTTAACATATACCTCATTCATTTTTTCATATAATATAACTTATATATTTTATTAATGGTAGAGTTTAATCAGCAAATTTAAAAGTATATATTGAAATAAACTCAAATACCAAGAACAAGGAAGTGGTATAAAAATGACTAATGAACTAAATTTTTTTTACAAATGTATGTACACAAAACTCTATTAATAAATAAAATATTATAGTTAAACATTATTATTTTAATAAATTTAAGGAATAAGGTTCTTTTTCTTTGTTTTTTATATGAAATATATTATGGTATTGAATTGATGAAGGCAGATATTAAAACTAAATTTTGTTATATACTCATGAAATAGTAATTTAATAATATTTAAAAATTCGTTCTCTCATTTAAAATCATATAAATTAAAGGTAGACTTTATATCAATTAGTTTTTAATTAAATTTTTTTAATATAGTGTACATATTATAATTTTTTTTTTTAAGTTTTGGAGGAAATTACAAATAATTTAAACTTTTAGGATATAATATTTTTCCTAAAATTCTCATAGATGACTTACTAGCTCAAATTTAAATATTGACCGTTTATAAATATTTTTTTTTGTTAATAAGATCAGGTTAGGCCTTAAATAAACGTAGACCTAAATAATACATAAACAAAATAATCGTAGTAGAATATTATTTTATGTATTTTTGATCGGCGTCAACCTAATATTTTTACTCCAGTTCGAAATCAAGAAATATGTAGTAAATATTAATTATTTTTTTTATTATACATGTATTTTTATATTTATATTAAAATTTATTTTACATTTTAATAAATAAATTATGTTTTTTTTTTCTTTAAATTAAACTAGATCATAGCAGCTCTATTTGAATCGTTCTAATTGTTTTAAACCGTATCTTAACCTCTTATAAATGAAGAAATTGCAAAGAAATCATATATTTTTGTCTTAAAATTCATCCACTCAAAAGATTTTAATTTAACATATACATCATTTATTTTTTTTTTCTAACCTTTGTATTAATTATTTTTACTTACCTTTCCATATCCTCCATCTCTCCCATCCTTTCATTCTTAATAATCTAATATTTTTCTTTAATCAAGTCAAAATATCAATTAAATTTAGTTTTAATATCTGCATCTACCTATTTAATACCATAATATATTTCCTACCCTTCTTAAATCTAATGTTTAACCATAATAATGTAATAAGTTTAACCATAATAATGTAATATATATATTACAAAGATCACAGTATCCAATAATAAAAGGTTAGAAAAAAAAGTTTTTTTTTTTCTTTTTTAATTCTAGTAGGAAGTAAAAAAATGTTGTTATCAAAAAAGATTATACTTTAAATAGTAAAAAAGATTTTTGAGCAAATCCAAGAGTGGTTAGAATGATTATTTGTAAATCTAGGAAGTACATAAAATATCGAACTATAGATATATATAAGCACAAATACATCAAAGAGAAGAGGAAAGAACACAAAATGGATATAGCAAGCGAGTTAAAACGATTACATCATATTCTTCAACGACACGAAAATATTTCATCTCTTTCTTCCTAGTGATATTATGGTGACCATCCTGATAAAATTCATGATCGAAATTCATATGTTCCATCTTACTCGTGACAAACTTTTCCAAAACTGTTTCCTACGAAGAGAATTATAAATATAAATATAAATAAAAATAAATAAATGGTTAAGATTTATACGGTTAAAAATATTTATATTTTAATAATTAACATCCAAAAACAAAAAAATAACCGGTAAATAATTCATGACAGAAAAAAAAAAAAGGTAAGTTTGGGTGTGCTTTAAGTTAATTTTTTTTATTTGTTTTCATTTAAAAAGGATGGAGAATACAGGTTAATTAGCCTCCTTCCAAAATTGTCTAAATAAAATCAAACATTAAATAAAATTACATCAATAAATTAAAATATATGGAAAACTAAATTAAAATATATTGACAGCTATTATAATGTTAATAATTGTTCCGACTTTTTTTTTTAAAGTGATGTGAGTAACGATTAATTTTCTTTTTTAATTTTTGTTTGAAGAGATTGGTAAACGATTTTAACTACTTGTAAAAGTTTGAAGAATTATCATTGCTAATCCCAATTATAAAATAATATCATTGCTAATCCTAATTATAAAACAATGTGATAGGTTCTAGGTTTTATTTTTATTTTTTAATCTTGTTTGTAGTTATTTTCCAATAAATTCCAAATTGTTCAAACAAATTTACAAAACAAGTAGCATTCATTTAACGGCCATCAGTAGAAATAAATGATAATAGTCTAAAACACATCATTTATAATAATCACTAATATTATTAGGAGGAGACACTACAAGAAATAATGGATACGATAGCTTACGAAAAAAGCTATCGTAGACTTTTTATAGCGTTTTCTGTACGTCGTGCAGTTTATGTTATTAAAAGCCTGATACTTTTAATAGCGTTTTTGTATAGCTATAATTAATACTATAATCGAGTATAAATATATAGCTCATGTATGATGCTATGAAAAATATTTAATAGCGTTTTTCATTGAAATGTTAATATAGTTAAACTAATATGTTGTCATTAAGTCTTAATAGCATATTTGAAATACTATAATTTAGTATTTATAGATTTAATATTATGCTATAATAAAATTATTTACTCATTTATAATTATATATAAATTTTGTTAAACCTCTTGATTATCGCTGGGTATCTCTTTTCCCGATATATCTTTAATATAATTTACTTTCAACTAAATTTGAAATTTATACATATTAAAAATAAAAAAGTTTTCATTAATAATTGAAATTTCACAACTTATTTACCTACTACCACAAATAATAGATACATAACTTACGAAAACGGCTATCGTAGACTTTTTATAGTGTTTTCGTACGTCGTGACAACCCATGTTATTAAAAGTCTGAGACTTTTTATAGCGTTTTTTTATAACTATAATAGATGCTATATAAAGTGACTTTTTATAGCGTTTTTTTATAGCTATAATAAATGATATAATAGAGTATNTGGCTTTTTATAACGTTTTTTTATAGCTATAATAAATGATATAATAGAGTATGAAATTATAGCTTATATACATTGTTATAGCGTTTTATTTAAGCTATATTAATATATTTAATAAGCTAAAATATCATGCTATCTGTAACGACCCTAAATTTCCACATACTCAGAGTCGCTACTAACGTCTCATGCTCATCTATAATGCGGAAATATANAACTAAATAAACACGTGAAATATTCATAACACATTAAATATCATGCCTTCCATTTATAATTGAGATTTCATAATCTATTTCCATTATAAAGTTATTCAAACGATACAAGATAAAATATTCTCTACTACTTGCAATGATTTTCAACGTCTGGGGACCGCTATCATGGCCTCGTCTGCCAATTATGTGTAATGATCATGTGAATATATTAGTTGAAATACAAAGATTATTAGATAACGATATAAATCAAAGATATATTCACATGATCATTACACATAATTGGCCGACGGTAAACTCAAAAGAGCACAAAGAGTCGTCAAAATGCATCATGATCAACAGTTAAAAAGTAATTAAACGTACTACCATATTCTCAAGTACTAAAACAATTAAAATTATTCAATTTACAGATATTGAAAATTTAGAAAGTTGTGTGATAAACTCACAAACGAATTTTACAAGCCAAATCCACANATAATTTAAGAAGAGATTTCACAAGGAGAATATTTGTAAATAGAGTGTAACGACTGCAAATTTTCTACTTAATTTAAGGTCGCTACTGTATACATAGCATAAACATTGAATACGGAAGACTTCATTAAAATTCCATAAAACATAACATCTTAAAACACAGCCATGGACTTACGTGTTTCGAAAACATCTTTAAAACGACACTACAAAAGACTAAATAAGATGAATAAGAGTGAGTTTAAGTTAAAAACATTCTATTCTCCCCTAGGTCTAAGAAAATAAATACCACTATCCTATGCATGTGTCATGGTCTCGAGTTGCGATGCCCTCGTTCGCCGTACAAGAATACCTTGCCTTAACCTGAAAAATGTAGTAGCACATGGCTTGAGTATTTAAAGAAATACTCAGTAAGTGACCCCACTATTGTGGTTAAATGCAACAATCACATGCAATGAGATGATAGAACCTATTTTTCAGTTCGTTTTCCCTACGGTTCTGTCCTAATGGGTAATTTTGGATGTGTACCATATACTTTACACACAGTCCATACGTGCGAGTATGGGCTCACCAGCTAGTTTGCACACCGCTGGGCCACCTTTCTTATCCGGTGAGCATACTCTGGGAGCCCCTTAGGCTGGACACCCACTAGAACTGGTAACCGTCATGGCAGCGCTATGTAAAGCATAACGATCTTTAATGACTCGAAATTTTCTAGTTAATTTAAGGTTGCTACTGTATACATAGCATAAACATTGAATGCGGAAGACTTCATTAAAATTCCATAAAACATAACCTTTATCTTAAAACACACCCATGGACTAACATGTTTCGAAAACATCTTTAAAACGACACAACAAAAGATAAAATAAAACTAATAAGAGTTTAAGTTAAAAACATTCTATTCTACCCTAAGTCTAAGAAAATAAATACCACTATCCTATGCATCTGCCATGGTCTCGAGTTGCGATGCCGTCGTTAGCCGTACATAAATGCCTTGCCTTAACCTAAAAAATGTAATAGCACAGGGCTTGAGTATTTAGAGAAATACTCAGTAAGTGACTCCACTATTGGGGTTAAATGCAACAATCACATGCAATGAGATGATGAGACCTATCTTTCATTCCATTTTCCCTACCGTGCTGTCCTAACGGGTAATTTTGGACGTGTAACCTAACCGTATTCTTCCATCAATGTCTCTTATCCATATCACTCCGGTATGTAACCTAACATTAACGTTTCATGAATGTATTTTATTCCTATCGTTACATTTCGTTTTGTGCATCATTCTTGTATCATATCTCAAACATATCCTTGAACACATCGTACCGTAATTATTATCATACAATTCACATATTATAACGTATACATAACATATAGGAAGCATATCGATCCACAGACAATTCACACATATCAATATATATGACACGTGCAGAACCACAGGCCACGTGTCAACATCAAATATAACCATGCCGATAGTAAGGTCACTTACCTGGCTAGCTTAAGTCGTTGTCACGAATATATCTTTAATGAAAGTTTGATTCCGTTCTTTGAAAACTGAGTCAACCTATATGAGCCCATGACATTAGTTTCAGGTTTGAACTCTACAACATTATTTCTCTAATTTACATTGGTCCATTGTTAAAAGTCTTGAAATGTTATATATCTATAATTATATTTTTATTAAAAATCTTATTTTTCATGGTTACTTGGTATAAGAGAGTAGATACAGCTATTTCAAGTTATTCTGTGTTTTACTACTCTATATTTATCCTTTGCCTTTTAATTCTGTTCTCATCTATTTCAAATTCAAATTTATAGTGGATCTCTATTTCCAAATCTTTCCTTATCTTAGTGTTTCCTATTCAGAAGTTTTCTTGCCATTCTATCTTTAACCTATTCATTTGGCTACTGATAAAAAATTAATATAATATTACTAATCTGAAGTGATTTACTAGAATCCTATAAATGATGGACATTTAGTTTCTAACTCAAAGGTAGACCATTGTAATAATTGAATGAAGATCTTACTCTAATTGGTTGTGATTTCTAAGAAAAATAAGATAAAAAAAAAATAAAGATTTAATATATACATCAGATCTATCTTCAAGTAAATCTGATCATTATTGTTTCTTTTTTTTTTATAAGAATGGGTTGAGGAGAGATAATTGTGGGAAGGGATGAGAGGTTAGTGGAGAGAGGTGGGGAAATGTTGTTGTTTTTTTTTTTTTTATAAATATTTTTATTATTTATTTATTTATTTATTTATTTATTATTATTATTATTATTAGTTTATTTTATTTTTCCGGGTTGTTAGCAAACATGGCATAGAAACTTACAACTGCAACAAATGACCACATTTTGTTGATAGCTTGTTAAGCCATTTCACCTAAAATGCTAAACAAAAACATAATTGAAGTACAAAATTTTGTATCGATAAGTCACTATGAGTTAAATATGAGAGCACATAAGAAACCAAGTTTTAAGTATATTGCTCAAAGATAAATAAACAACAACAACTCGTGTTCGATCTACACAAAGCTGTTCCTGCATAATTATTTAAAATACCCCAAAGTATACCAAGTAATAAGAAAGAAAGCATGTACCTTTACATTCCCAATTCTTCACTTCCTTTTGCATGCAACTAGTTGAAACCTTGATCAGAATTTCTTTTTCTTTCTCGACTCTTTCAGCGGATAGGATGGTACTGCGTAATTCTCGTTTGGGAGGCAGCTTTCTCAGAATGAAGAGGACTAGAGAAGAAGGTAAAATCTCAACCAACTGTAGACATGGAAGCACAAGTAAGAACTCGTACCTTTGAAAGAAAATGACATTCCACATTTTTTCGAGCAAAAAGAAGTAGACAATACTAAGGAAAAACATATTCCATTCGAAGAATAACTCACATCATCCATCTGGGGGAAGATTATAATTTTAAAGGCCCGATCAGCATAAACATGACAATGAGACTGAACTAAATTCATCATCATCATAGAACACCAATACGCAAACTGAATGAATTCATCATCATAGAACACTAATACTCAGTTGCAGGAAACTCATCATATTGATTAGAATACCCCAATTGACTAAAAGATTCCAGTAAAACAAACAACCACAAGCGAAATATCATAGGTAAAACTGAATTTACAAGGTAGTATATAAAATTTAGAACAAGATGATCCAAAACATCGAGGTCTATAGCTTGATCAAAAGCATTAAGATCAAAAGCATTAAAGCATATCTACCACGCAATAAAATTAAACCAAGATTAAAATGAATTGAGTATCAACGTAAAGCAATTGAAAGACAAAACATGCTGTTCATTTCACCGTATTAAATAATGCACAAGTAATAGCTACAAGGATAAGCCTATATGTAACTTTATTACGCTATTCTCAATTCTTGAGGACGGCGTCAGGCTTTCATTGGTGATTGGTTAAGGACCCAAACGAAAATGAATTTGAAGTACCTTGTTATTGTAAATTGTCATAAGTTATGATTTGATTTGATTTGGTTATTTGGATTAGATTTAGTCATATCGGAATTTGATATCGGGATCTGGGAATGTTTTGTGTGTCACATTGTATTTCTGTATTTCTTGAGTGACATATTGGTGAGAGTCTATATAGTGTGATAGTGAGGTATTCACTTGGAAGGCTTGGTTTTAGGAGTGATTGGTTGCTACCCGTGGATGTAGGAACTTCTTCTCTCCGAACCATGCAAATATTTTAGTGTCTCTTTGTGTAATTCCGTTCATTGGTGTTGTGAGTACATTTGTTCCGCTTTTGGCACACAACAAGTGGTATCAGAGATAATTAAGATCCGCCAGAAATGCTGCCATTGAAGATCTCAATGGTATCGCCGTGGGCCACACCATGCCAACGGAAGGAGCGGTCTTCGTCCATAATGTCGCGGTCATAAATGAAAAAGAAACCCTCTGGTGGCAGATGAAAATGCAATCTCTGCTGTAGCTTTTGCAGCTCTTTCTTCAATTTTCTCACGTTATCTGTTGGGCTCACTTCCATTGGTATCTTTGAGTTCCCAAATTTCGGTTGCACCATTACTTTCAACTTGTTCTTCGACGACCCACTTGTTGCCACCATCACAGCCGCCGTCGTCGTCGACAGCTGCGGCGGCGGCGTTGTCATCCCGGCGCAGTGGTCAAAACTGTAGGCAACGACCGCAAACAAACCTCAACCTCAGAATTCTCCGACATCTCACTGTCACGCAAGGAACGTTGATCCTGTAAGTCGGCAAGGGAGGCGTTGGGTTGGAGCATGATCCCGTTGATGGGGCCCACAAAGTTGATTTCGTGGATCCTCTGTTTGAGGCGCTCGATTGAATGGTTCGGGTCGATTTGGGGTTGCGATTGGGATTGGAAATTGTTTTGGTATTCGGAAGCTACGAGGAGTTGAATGCGAGAGTGCTGGAGGATTTCGTAGAATTCGACGTCGCGGTCGTCTTAGAGGACGTGGCCATTGAAGATTAGGGTTTGTTTGGGGATTGGGATATGGTGGAGTTGTCTATATGGGCAATGATAGTACTTGCAAGATGATTAGAATCGGCTCAGTACAAATCAAGATGTTTGACGGGGTTATACAAAAACTCAATGATGTGAGGTATGTCCTTGACTTGAAGAAAAATTTGAACCTTGGCGCTTTAGATGCGAGTGGTTATCGTATAATTTTGGAAGGAGGGAATTTGAAAGTAGCTCGTGGAGCTTTGGTGGCAATTAAAGGAACTAGAAGAGGTAGCATATACTATCTCAACGGAACCACAATAATTGAGCATGCTGCTGTGGGAAGTTCGAAAGAACAAGACATATCGAAATTATGACACATGAGACTTGGGCATGCTGGTGAGAAGGCGCTTCAGACATTGGTGAACCGAGGAGTTCTTAAGGGTGTCACAACTGTTCACTTGGTGAATCGTTTGCCTGTTTCTGGAAATGGTGGGAAAACTCCGCTTGAGACTCAAAGCTGGATCCTAAAGCAAAAAAAGCCAAGTTTATGGGCTTTAGTAAAGGCGTGAAGGGAGCAAAAATAGCCAAGTTTATGGGCTAAACAAAGGAATGAAGGGCTATAGGTTATGGTGTCCAGAAACAAGTGGAGAAGGTGGTGTTTTCTCTTGATATGGTTGCTCCTATTGTGCTCCTACTGAAAAACATATTGATCACGTAGATAATAACTTTGATGTCTTAGAACAGGAGGAGCAAAGCCTTGTAAATGAAAGAGTGGAGGAACCTAAGTCCATCGCCAGGAATAGACCACGAAGGAAAATTCGAAAACCTGCAAGATTTGATGATACGATAGCATATGCTTTCCCTTTGATTGATGGAGTTCCCAACGACTACAAAGATGCTACCCAGAGCCCGGATAGATTGCACTGGCAAGAGGGTATGAATCAGGAGATTGCATCATTGGAGATAAATCAAACCTGGGATTTGGTACAACTTTCAAAAGAAGCTATTTGGATGCATGGTTTGATCAATGACTTGGGTATTTTGCAGGAACATATAGATGTGTTTTGTGATAGCCAGAGTGATATTTGTTTGTCAAAAAATCAAGTCCATCATGCTCGTACTAAACATATTGATGTCCGTTTTCACTTTATTCGAGAAATTATTAGTGAAGGGGACATTCGTTTATTAAAATTGGAACTGCTGATAACCCTGCTAATATGTTGACAAAGGTGATCGCTCGTGAAAAGGTCTGGCATTGTTTGGATTTCATCAACGTTGGAAGAAAGGAGTAGTGTGTTGACGTGGTAGCAACCAACTCAGTTATCAACTTGGAGATCTTATGACAAGGTGGAGATTGTTGTAAATTGTCATAAGTTTTGATTTGATTTGGTTATTTGGATCCGATTTGATTTGGTTATTTGGATTAGATTTGATTTGGTTATTTGGATCAAATTTGATTTGGTTATTTAGATTAGATCTGATTTAGTTATTTGAATTAGATTTAGTCATACCAGATTTAGTCATCTCGGAATTTGATATCGGGATTTGGGAATGTTTTGTGTGTCATATTGTATTCTTGAGTGACATATTGGTGAGAGTCTATATAGTGTGTCAGTGAGGTATTCACTTGGAAGGCTTGGTTTTATTAGTGATTGGTTGCTACCCGTGGATGTAGGGGAACTTCTTCTCTCCGAACCATGTAAATATCTTGGTGTCTCTTTGTGTAATTCCGTTCATTGGTGTTGTGAGTACATTTGTTCCGTTTTCGGCGCACAACAAGGACTACAATCAATGAACAAAATTACACAAAGAGACACCAAAATATTTACGTGGTTCAGAGAGAAGAAGTTCTCCTACAACCACGGGTAGCAACCAATCACTAATAAACAAAGTGTTAGAAGTGAATACCTCACTATCACACTACAAAGACTCTCACCAATATGTCACTTAACAAATACAATGTGACACACAAAACTCTCCCAAATCTCAATATATAACTAAATCTGGTATGACTAAATCTAATTCAAATAACCAAATCAAATCTAATCCAAATAACCAAATCAAATCTAATCCAAATAACCAATCAAATCTAATCCAAATAACCAAATCAAATCAAAATCTTATGACAATTTACAACAATCTCCACTTTGTCATAAGATCTCCAAGTTAATAAATGAGCTGGTTGCTACCACATCAACGCACTACTCCTTTCTTTCAACGTTGATGAAATCCAAACAATGCCAGAACTCTTCACGAGCGATCACCTTTGTCAACATATCAGCAGTTCCAATTTCTAATAAACGAATGTCCCCTTCACTAATAATTTTTCGAATAAAGTGAAAACGGACATCAATATGTTTAGTACGAGCATGATGGACTTGATTTTTTGACAAACAAATAGCACTCTGGCTATCATAAAACACATCTATATGTTCCAGCAAAATCCCCAAGTCATTGATCAAACCATGCATCCAAATAGCTTCTTTAAAAGCTTCCGTTACTGCCATATACTCTGCTTCGGTGGTAGACAGTGCAACAGTAGACTGCAATGTTGAATGCCAACAAACAGGTCCATCAGCCATAGTAAATAAATAACTCGTAGTAGATCGTCGCTTATCCAAATCACCAGCATAATCAAAATCCACATAACCAACTACAAGATTGTCAAGATTAAACATTTCTTGTTTTTGAAACTTAATACCAACATCAATCGTACCAATAATTTACCTAAGAATCCATTTGACAGCCAACATCAGTAGTACCAAGAATGTACCTAAGAATCCATTTGACAGCCTGCCAATGCTCTTTACCAGGATTATGCATATAACGACTCACCATGCTTACTGCGTGTGAAAGATCAGATCGAGTACAGACTATAGCATACATCAAAGCACCAATAACATTTGTATAAAGAATATTCTCCATATACCTTTTGTCATTGTCAGAACTTGGACACATGAAGCACTAAGCTTGAAATGAGAAGCAAGTGGAGTACCAATGGGTTTGGTTAAATTATTCAAACTAAATCTTGTCAATACCTTGCGTAGATATTGAGACTGAGTCAACCAGACTGTACCTTTTTTTCGATCTCACTCTATCTCAATTCCAAGTATTTTCTTTGCATTGACAAAGTCTTTCATTTCAAATGTTTTAGAAAGCTGATCTTTGAGCTTATCAATCTCCACTTGTCTCTTTGAAGCAATTAACATATCATCAACATAGATAAAGGATCCATCATCAAGACACCGATAATACACACAATGATCAAATTGACTATGAGTATACATATGCTCTACCATGAAATGATCAAACTTTTTATACCATTGGCGAGGAGATTGCTTCAGCCCATACAAAGATTTCTTCAATCTGCATATCAAATGTTGTTGTCCAACTACTCGAAAACCAATCGGTTGTGCCATATATATTTCTTCTTCCAAATCCCCATGCAAAAAGGCGGTTTTTACATCGAGTTGTACAAGCTCAAGATCAAATTGAGCAACCAAAGCCAACAAAATTCGAATGGAAGAATGTTTTACCACAGGTGAGAAAATTTCATTGTAATCAATATCTTCTTGCATAGCCTTTAGCCACAAGTTGAGCCTTATAACATATACCAGAAGAATCTTCTTGTTTTGCAAAAACCCATTTATAACCAATTTTCTTCTTACCGTTTGGAAGTTGTACCAAATCCCAAGTTTGATTTATCTACAATGATGCTATCTCCTAATTCATAGCCTTTTGTTATCTCCTGATTCATAGCCTTTTGTTAGTGCAATCTATCCGGGCTCTAAATAGCGTCTTTGTAGTTATTGGGAACTCCATCAATCAAAGGGAAAGCATTTTTTTCGATCTCGCTCTATCTAAATTCCAAGTATTTTCTTTCATTGCCAAAGTCTTTCATTTCAAATGTTTTAGAAAGCTGATCTTTGAGCTTATCAATCTCCACTTGTCTCTTTGAAGCAATTAACATATCATCAACATAGATAAAGGATCCATCATCAAGACACCGATAATACACACAATGATCAAATTGACTATGAGTATACATATGCTCTACCATGAAATGATCAAACTTTTTATACCATTGGCGAGGAGATTGCTTCAGCCCATACAAAGATTTCTTCAATCTGCATACCAAATGTTGTTGTCCAACTACTCGAAAACCAATTGGTTGCGCCATATATATTTCTTCTTCCAAATCCCCATGCAAAAAGGCGGTTTTTACATCGAGTTGTACAAGCTCAAGATCAAATTGAGCAACCAAAGCCAACAAAATTCGAATGGAAGAATGTTTTACCACAGGTGAGAAAATTTCATTGTAATCAATATCTTCTTGCATAGCCTTTAGCCACAAGTTGAGCCTTATAACGTATACCAGAAGAATCTTCTTGTTTTGCAAAAACCCATTTATAACCAATTTTCTTCTTACCGTTTGGAAGTTGTACCAAATCCCAAGTTTGATTTATCTACAATGATGCTATCTCCTAATTCATAGCCTTTTGTTAGTGCCATCTATCCGGGCTCTGGATAGCATCTTTGTAGTTATTGGGAACTCCATCAATCAAAGGGAAAGCATATGTTATCATATCATCAAACCTTGCACGTTTTGAATTTCTCTTCGTGGTCTATTCCTGACGATGGACTCAGGTTCCTCCATTCTTTCATTTACAAGGCTTTGCTCCTCCTGTTCTAAGATATCAGAGTTATTATCTACCTGATAATAGGTTCTTCAGTAGGAGCAACCATATCAGGAGAGAACACCACCTTCTCCACTTGCTTCAATGCCTCGTCATTATTTTCAATTTCCTGCAAAAACATTCCAGACTCATCGAATGTCACATCTCGACTATTAACAATCTTACTTGTTTCTGGACACCATAATCTATAGTCCTTCACGCCTTTGCTAAAGCCCATAAACTTGACTTTTCTTGCTCTAGGATCCAGCTTTGAGTCTGTCACATGATAATAAGCAGGAGACCCAAACACATGCAATTTATCATAATCACTAACAGGAGTACCTGATCATACCTCAAGCGGAGTTTTCCCACCATTTCCAGAAACAGGTAAACGATTCACCAAGTGAACTGCATAACTGAGAGCCTAAGCCCAAAATGCCTTACTCAATCCTGCTTAAGACAAAATGCATCGAACCTTCTCTATTAATGTCTGGTTCATTCTCTTAGCAACTCCATTTTGTTGTGGCTTACCAGGAACAGTGAAGTGTCGAACGATCCCTTCATCTCAGCATACTTTAAGAAATGGATCATAAGTATATTCTCCACAGTTGTCTGATCTCAACTTTTTGATTTTCCTGTCTGTCTGACTCTCTACCATTTTCTTCCACTCTAGGAAGATTTGGAGAACCTCGTTTCTGTGCCTCATGGGATACATCCAAACTCTCATCGAGTAGTTATCAATAAAGGTGACAAACCACCTCTTTCCTCCCAATGAGACATTCTTCGTGGGGCGCCATACATCAGTGTGAACATAATCCAAAATGCCCTTTGTTTGATGTATAGTTGTACAAAACTTTCACATTTTTTGTTTACCAAATATACAATGTTCATAGAAATCAATTTTACCAGTTGAGGTACCCTTAAGGACTCCTTGGTTCATCAATGTCTAAAGCGCCTTCTCACCAGCGTGCCCAAGTCTCATGTGCCATAATTTCGATATGTCTTGTTCTTTCGAACTTGCCACAGCAACATGCCCAATTATTGTGGTTCCGTTGAGGTAGTATATGCCCCACGAGCTACTTTCAAATTCCCTCCTTTCAAAATGATACGATAACCACTCGCATCCAAAACGCTAAAGGAAATCAAATTTTTCTTCAAGTCAAGGACATACCTCACATCATTGAGTTTTCGTATAACCCCGTCAAACATCTTGATTTGTACTGAGTCGATTCCCATCATCTTGCAAGTACTATCATTGCCCATATAGACAACTCCACCAATGAACTCTTTTAAGTCCAAAAATCTCTCTATTCGGACACATATGATAGGAGCACTCAGAATCAAGAATCCATTCACTGGTTTGGCTGACTGATAAGGAGATTGTCAAGACATCATCTGTATCAGTGTCGTCATCTCTAACCACATTGGACTTCGACCCCTTCTCTTTTAAGATCGGACAATCTTTCTTCCAATGGCCTTTCTATCGACAATATGCACACTCGTTTTTATCAAGTTTTATCCAATTATCTGATCTACCTCTCGACTTTGATCGGGACTCTCCACATTCGTTCCTTTGCCAAGTAGAAGTCCTTCCACGAGCAGTGAGAACATTTGAGCTAGAGTCTTGATATGTCTCCTTTTCCGTCTTTCACATCTCATTATTTATCTTGATATGTCTCCCTTTCCTTCTTTCGCATCTCATTATTTATTAAGGCATTTGAGACATCTTCAAAATCAATATTAATGATTCCATATAGTAGGGTCGTTACTAAGAACTCGTAGGATTCCGGCAAAGAATTTAATAACAACAACACCTTGTCTTCGTCATCAATCTTAACATCAAGATTGAGCAAATCAGTGATAATTTTGTTAAAATCATCCAAATGCTCAGCCATTGAGATACCTTTCTTGTAGTCAAAACGGAAGAGTTTCTTCTTCACATAGAGTTTATTTTCCACTCTTTTTCATATATTTCACCTCAAGCTTGTCCCATAGTTCTTTCGCCGTGGTTACCTTCATAAATGGATATTTATGATCCTTACCAAGACATGATCGAATAATTCCACAAGCTTTCCAATTTAATTTCGTCCATTCTGCTTCTGTCATGTCTTCAGGCATCACCTCTTGGAGAGAAGCATCAAGATCTTGCATGATCATCAAATCGCTAACTTCGCCTCGCCAAACACCAAAATTATTGGTTCCATCAAATTTCTCTACTTCGAGATTAGAACTCAAAAATCTCGATCCACGCCGTGATTTAATTCCAGATGATTTTGCCATTTTCAAGAAAATAAGCACGATTGTGAGCACATCTAGTGGTCGATGAGGCCAAAACTTTCACAATACCCCAAATGCCACAATCAGGCTTTGATACCACTTGTTGTGCGCCGAAAGCGGAACAAATGTACTCACAACACCAATGAACGAAATTACACAAAGAAACACCAAGATATTTACGTGGTTTGGAGAGAAGAAGATCCAAAAAACTTGATAAAAATGAGTGTGCATATTGTCAACAGAAAGGCTATTGGAAGAAAGATTGTCCGATCTTAAAAGAGAAGGGGTCGTCCAATGTGGTTAGAGATAACGACACTGATACAGATGATGCCTTGACAATCTCCCTATCAGTCAGCCAAACTAGTGAATGGATTCTTGATTCTGGGTGCTCCTATCACATTATAAGACTTAGGCCCGACCCAGTCACTAGTCTGTTAACCAAGAAAGAGACCAATTTAAATACCCAACTTTCAAATTAATATTTATGTTCAAAGAGACTAATCATACCTTTGAGTATTACCAAGCCTTACTTAATGGGCTCACTATACCACAAGTAGCCAAAGTAGCCACAAGCACGAACAATCGAAAACAAAGCACAAGAGATTTTAAATTCATTGGTAGCCAACATAGAGAAGAATATAACATCTCCAACCATGTAGCAAACATACAAGGCATCAGTTATTGAGTTAATTAAATAAGGTAGAATACTAAATGGTGTAAAATACAATTCCAAGTGCACCAATTAAGCAAGTTCAAATGAGAAGAAATCAATCAAAAGGAAAAAAAAGATACAATTTTTTAACATGAATTTCTACAAGAACATTACAACCAAGAAAATAACTTTTAGACTTTGATCATCTTCTTGTTGTTGATATGACTAAAGGTACATTAGATGTTTTTCAATACCTTGCACTAGTATGATAGATGAGATTAGAGAATTTTGATCCTGTTGTTTGAGGAACCAAAAGAAGGGAGAGTCATTTTAAGTGTAAAGTCACCAATCTTTGAGTGTAAAGGGTTAAACCATCTCTACCTCCTTTTTCGCAAGTCACCAATCTTTGAGTGTAAAGGGTTAAGCCATGTCACCAATGTTATGCAACTTTGTTATTCCACATTTTTTCTTCCCAACTTAGTTCCTATTTACCTAGTAAGGAAAAAAGTCAGACCATTTATCAGCACCAACTAAAATGTTTTTACACTATTAATAAAAGCAAACAAAATGAGCTGATACAGACGACAGCAAAAACTCAAAAAATGCCAAAAACCAAAGAAAGCATCCAAAATAATTAACATAGTCGATCAAGACTTTGAGAAGTAAAGGTATTTAGAAAAAATCTTTAAGTACAAAATTTTAACTTACTCTCTTGTATATCTTCTAACACTTATGGTTCAATAGGTACTTGCAAAGTTCAATGGGAAGAATTGAGTAAAGAAAAAGTCAATTCCAAACAAAGAGAAAAGAAAAAGCTATATTATCAAAACCAAATCTCAATTAGTACAGATCCTTGCCCCTAAAAATAAATTAAAATTATCCATGTTTCATGCAATTTTTAAAACTTATTATCCTCCCGGTCAAACAAAACATTCATAAGACATTTTTCTCTTGATTGTTGCATGAAAATGTGTTCCACATCCACCACTTAGCCATACAAGATATTCCAGCTTAGTTAACCAAATTGATTTTACATAGAAAAATGTAATGAGTATATGAAATTGAAAAGAATCTTTTACGAAGTCATAAAAAATTTCAGTCTCTTAATATATCACAATCTTTTGTCATCCTACCTAAACTACACTCGTATGCAAGTTAACTAAACATTGGAACAATTTGTTACTGACTAGAAGAGAAAACATAGAACATCAACCTAGATACAACACATAAAGAAAGCTTAGTACATTATCTTCTTATCTTGATAATTAACCACTCTATTCACTGTAAATTTTGTGCAAGAAAACAAAATAAGATTACCAAATATTAATAACTTGAATATTTCAATATTTAACTGATTGCATAAAAATAATTAGACATCATGTCATCATGTCATCATATATATAGCGAAGTGGAAATTAGGTGGTCTTGCTTTTATCCCGAGCATGAAAAAAGAAGTGATAAAAAATAGAACAAGGAAACACTAACAAATTTTGAATTTGAAATAAATATAATTCTTTACGGGTGTTTTTACCGTTTGCCATAATTTCAATGGCAAAACAATCGAAAACAAAGCACAAGAGATTTTAAATTCATTGGTGGCCAACATAGAGAAGAATATAACATCTCCAACCATGTAGCAAACATACAAGGCATAAGTTATTGAGTTAATTAAATAAGGTAGAATACTAAATGGTGTAAAATACAATTCCAAGTGCACCAATTAAGCAAGTTCAAATGAGAAGGCATCAGTAATTAAATAAGATAGAATACTAAATGGTGTAAAATACAATTCCAAGTGCACCAATTAAGCAAGTTCAAATGAGAAGACATCAGTCAAAAGGAAAAAAAAGATACAATTTTTTAACATGAATTTCTACAAGAACATTACAACCAAGAAAATAACTTTTAGACTTTGATCATCTTCTTGTTGTTGATATGACTAAAGGTACATTAGATGTTTTTCAATACCTTGCACTAGTATGATAGATGAGATTAGAGAATTTTGATCCTGTTGTTTGAGGAACCAAAAGAAGGGAGAGTCATTTTAAGTGTAAAGTCACCAATCTTTGAGTGTAAAGGGTTAAACCATCTCTACCTCCTTTTTCGCAAGTCACCAATCTTTGAGTGTAAAGGGTTAAGCCATGTCACCAATGTTATGCAACTTTGTTATTCCACATTTTTTCTTCCCAACTTAGTTCCTATTTACCTAGTAAGGAAAAAAGTCAGACCATTTATCAGCACCAACTAAAATGTTTTTACACTATTAATAAAAGCAAACAAAATGAGCTGATACAGACGACAGCAAAAACTCAAAAAATGCCAAAAACCAAAGAAAGCATCCAAAATAATTAACATAGTCGATCAAGACTTTGAGAAGTAAAGGTATTTAGAAAAAATCTTTAAGTACAAAATTTTAACTTACTCTCTTGTATATCTTCTAACACTTATGGTTCAATAGGTACTTGCAAAGTTCAATGGGAAGAATTGAGTAAAGAAAAAGTCAATTCCAAACAAAGAGAAAAGAAAAAGCTATATTATCAAAACCAAATCTCAATTAGTACAGATCCTTGCCCCTAAAAATAAATTAAAATTATCCATGTTTCATGCAATTTTTAAAACTTATTATCCTCCCGGTCAAACAAAACATTCATAAGACATTTTTCTCTTGATTGTTGCATGAAAATGTGTTCCACATCCACCACTTAGCCATACAAGATATTCCAGCTTAGTTAACCAAATTGATTTTACATAGAAAAATGTAATGAGTATATGAAATTGAAAAGAATCTTTTACGAAGTCATAAAAAATTTCAGTCTCTTAATATATCACAATCTTTTGTCATCCTACCTAAACTACACTCGTATGCAAGTTAACTAAACATTGGAACAATTTGTTACTGACTAGAAGAGAAAACATAGAACATCAACCTAGATACAACACATAAAGAAAGCTTAGTACATTATCTTCTTATCTTGATAATTAACCACTCTATTCACTGTAAATTTTGTGCAAGAAAACAAAATAAGATTACCAAATATTAATAACTTGAATATTTCAATATTTAACTGATTGCATAAAAATAATTAGACATCATGTCATCATGTCATCATATATATAGCGAAGTGGAAATTAGGTGGTCTTGCTTTTATCCCGAGCATGAAAAAAGAAGTGATAAAAAATAGAACAAGGAAACACTAACAAATTTTGAATTTGAAATAAATATAATTCTTTACGGGTGTTTTTACCGTTTGCCATAATTTCAATGGCAACAATAATAGAATTAAAACCCAAAACAACCTAGCACAAATAATTGGTAGAACCATTTACCATGATTTTAAGGTAATCAATAATAGAATCAAAACCTCAAACAACCAAATAAAAATAATCAAAGAGAAACCACACACTCCAAGTCAACCTCTCCAAAGGCTTGAGTTGGAATATAAACTAAAAATTAAATTAAAAAAACGGAGAAATGTTGGAGTAAGAAATGAATGAAAACTAGATATTAGGCAAAAGAAAGGAGTTCAGTGAAAATAGAACATTTGATAAAAAAGGCCACAATGTGTTATCGAAAAATCAAAACTTTAAAATCATGTCATAAGACCGTATGAAGAAGATGGTCCCTTGTTATTGAAGAGAGAATAAATTACCATGGTTCCTTCAATAACAAGGGGCCATCTTCTTCAAATGGTTTCTGCAAAGGGTTTAGGGCTTCAATTTTTGAACCACCATGAACTCGAAACTTTCTGTCATCATCTTCAGCAAATAGATTAGGGTTTCATCATTTACAATCTTGCCTAAACTTTCTGTCGAGAGTAGAGGAGAAAGTAACGAATCAGAAATAAAAGAAAAAAAAAAAAGAAGAAATGAAAGAGATGGAAAAGAGAAAAGAAGGAATTGGAGAAAAATGAATGGAAGAAAGGGGGGAAATAAAAAGGAAAGTATTCACGAAGGTAGAAAAGAAAACAAAAAGAGAAAAAATCAATAGAATAAAAAAATTCAAATAAAAAATA